>NW_018021471.1:10738-16595 GCF_002006095.1 Pseudomyrmex gracilis
ACTGGGTTTCAACATTGCGACTGTTTCGAAGTTATGGTAGTTTAGTACATGCGTCAAGCTATTTGAATGCCAATCGCGACATCTGCCAATGGTACTGAACGGAGGAAATATCAAATTGAAATTTGTCCGGATTTTGGCGNCGCACCCTGTATATAATGGTCTCAATAATCAGTCCACAATCTCTGTCGTGCAATAACTAACTCTAATCGACGTAAAATGGAAGCACTTAGGTTTGTGAAAAGCCATATTGCACAACACAACATGCACGCCGCGATTCAAAAAACATAAAAAAACTATGGCCGATTTGATAGTTCTTGGCACCGTAGTAACGAAATCAAGTTAATATTTCAACGATTCAATTTAAGATTTAATTTATTACACACACACACACACACACACACACACACACACATATATATATATATATATGCATTTGGGAAACAAGCCAATAGTTTTACGTTTTGAGACACGAATAGTCAAAGAAAGCATTGACATTATCGACACGATGCAGTTTTGGTCAGACCAGATGATTGCTACAGTTAGTTAGGGCGGCGCCCGTTGGCGCTATTTACCGCTAGGAAATACCCATATATATAATACTTCTATATTACAAGTCGCGTATCTTCGCAATGAGAGGCACGAGGCCCGAGAAAAAGAGACGCACGAAGTCCAAATATGGGCATAAATAGTCGAGCGTCATTATGCGCAGGCGCGTCTACTAAGCGAGTGCGAGCGAGACAAAGCATTAGAAAGTGAGAGAAAGAACGCGAGAAAGAGAAATGCGCAAGCGTGCTTGAATGTTTACTGCATGCGCACAAAGCAGCTGGACCTTGCGCGAAAGAGAGACTACTATATNGTCTGCACCGTAACATTTGGGCTTCAGGTCGGCACCGTACTAGCAATATAAAAGTATTACATATATGGTATTCCCACAATATTAAAAATACACAATATTAAAAATCAAGGTTGTAAATAATAGTAAATAAATAATGATAAATTTTGTTATCACAATTTATTGTGATAACAAAATGTAATATTATTTACAACCTTGATTTTTAATATTTGATATTATTGTTGCACATTAAAATTATTTTCTTTTAATTATATCTTTGTCTAATTATTGCAGTAAAGTTTTTAAGCGCCACTGCTGAATGATTTTTCAGCATTTCAGCATGATAGCGATAGATACATGTAATATCGCTATGCTTCGAAGAAGTGAAAAAATTGGCTGTTAGTGAGCGCTTACAAGTAGCCGCGCAGTGAGCGCTTTTTGATTTACGGGATATATGCTCGGTTTGTTTTACGTCGTTTATATCACGTGACATAAACTGCGTTTCGATATTTACTCCCAGTGCTAGAAATCTATAGCACATTTGACGTGAAATATAGATTTTTAGTACTGACAGTAAATATCGGAATGCAGCTATAGAAATATAAGAAGAAAGTAAAATTAAAAGTTGTATTACTAAATAATAGTAATATATATAATTTGTAATAATGCTTAGACCTATTGGTATGATAATTTTAGAAAATGAAAGTGAAAATGATAATATTATGCAAATTATTCTTCATTGTGAACATTTATGTGAAGAAGAAAAAAATATTTTATTAAATTATAAATCTGTGCATTATCGTAATGAAAATTATTTTGAAGTAACAGTTCCACAATATTCGTTATGCGATTTTCATGTACATTTCCGAATGAGATGCACTACAATGGATGTAAGTATAACAAAATATTACAATACAAAAAATAATCTTTTTTTTATTTATAAGAATTATAAACTTTATACTTACTATGTATGATAATTTGTTATAATACCAAAAAAAGTCATAGATTGTATATCTTAAAAAATTTATTAATTATCACATATAATTATAACATATCATAGCAACTTGTAAATGTGATTGGACAACATATAGACAGAAGATATTACTATATAATTAAACAATTAAATAGTTAGATATTAATATAATATTATAATATGTATAAATTTTTTGAAATATATATAGTAATATCTTCTGTCTATATGTTGTCCAATCACATTTACAAGTTGTGCTATAAGTTATAATTAATAAATTTTTTAAGATATACAATTTATGACTTTTTTTGGTAACATAACAAATTATCATACATAATAAGAGTATAAAGTTTATAATTATTATAAATAAAAAAAAGATTATTTTTTGTATTGTAATATTTTGTTATACTTACCTCCATTGTAGCGCATCTCATTCGGAAATGTACATGAAAATCGCATAACGAATATTGTAGAACTGTTACTTCAAAATAATTTTCATTACGATAATGCACAGATTTATAATTTAATAAAATTTTTTTTTTTCTTCACATAAATGTTCACAATGAAGGATAATTTGCATTGTTAAGTTCAGGCGAAACAGAATTTTTTTGTCGGCCGCACCGATCGGACTTGCCCTCTGCTTGAACGACGGGAAGGAGCACCCCAGACGGCACAATGATGTATTTAAGATGTCTTGAAGATATCTCACAGAGACTTTGAATGTGCAAAAGATATCTCGTTGAGACATTTTCGAACGAGTAATGATGTTCAAATAATATCTCAGGGATATGCCTGAGACTGCTAATGTCCACATCAAAAACATGCAAATGATATCTCTTGCAAAAATTTTAAAAATGAGGGGAATTTCGAGATTTCACTCGAATTAGTTTTTGAAGGCCTGATACAGCTCGCCGATCAACCGATGAACTCCATTGAAAGGGACCGGACCTGAAAAATCCTAAGGTGATTAGTGAGATTTGAACTCGAGACCTCCGCAAGCCCATATCCACATCCCCTGCACTCAGTCCGCGAGACCATTTGCTTCTTACTAAATTATAATTTTATAGTTTTTATCTACTTATTCTTGAGCTATTGTACATATTTTGTTTACTATTTATTTTAATTATTATTTAATAAAAATATTGCAGTGCAATGTATACATTGCAACTTGAGAATTGATTTTCATATCTCGCGCAAAATATATTGTGCGAAGATTTGTGATATCATTAATAAATATTTCAAAAATATCATAAGACTATCACGGGAGTGTAATACACTGCATTCAAATTTCCTATACATTAAGCGATGTCTTCGAGATATACTTGAAAGAAAACAGTACTAATATTCTTAGAAGAATATCTGTGTGATATTTCAGGGATGTGATATCACATGATATCACGAAAATGACGTAGAAACGATATCATTCTACAATCAAATGATATCATGTGCCGTCTGGGACAATGAAGATTACACACTTGTATTTAGTATAACGAGCAGTTGCTCTCCTATATTTGGTAATCAAAAACAAATAAAAATCAAACAAAACACTATTAACAAAAATCTAAGAAACGGTGGTGAGCGTGACGCTCTCGCTCTCGCACGCAACGAGTCGAGACTCTTTCACGGGAAAAAACTGACTATTAAATTTGCCCGCTGGAGTTTCTGGTAATTCTCGGTCGACGGCTGTTGCGAGCGCCGTTATCGCTGGGCCCGCTGTCTCGCTGCTTTTATTGGCCGCCTTTCCTATGGTGCGGCTCCTCATTGGCTCTCGCAGAAATTTTAAGTGGCTCATGTCAATTCCGTTTCTTTATACACGCATTATATGCTTTTATAACGGAACGGATTTCATGCAATTCATGCGGCTAACCTATAAACTTAGAACAGGTCTCCTGAGCTATTAGCAAAGAAGAAAAGCCTCTTGCACAATGGAAGAAATTGCGATAGCGATCAAGAGGCACTGTAGTGTCTCGCGCCAAGTTCACGCGCAACGAAATGGCGCTGGAACTGCGCGAGCACATTGTGCCTGTGGCGGCTCCCTCACCGGCTGCGCCGGCGCCCCAGGAGCGGCGCCACCTCACGGGTTCCGAAAACGCCGATCGAGCGCGCCACCGCAGAAAGCAGAATCTAATTCCGCGCCCTTTCTCCTAGATCCGCCATTCAACACTTGTTTTTCCGCTCTCGCCTCGATCGCATGGAGACCACGCTACAGCTGTGGTCGTCCATTCAAGTCCATTGTGCTTTGGTCGTCTTTCCGCCTTTGTCGTATATTCGCTTATATTAATATCGCGTGCGATAGCCGTAAGGTTTTATGTACATATCAAATCGAGTAAACTATAGTGTTTTTGAAGTTTTATTAAACCCACAAGTGTTGGTTATTTCGGGGAAGGTTGCACGCCTACGACTTAACCCCTACAACCTTCCACATGTCTATTATACGCGAAAATCAGGTATTTCAGTGGAGGGGAGATTTTAAATCAGCTATTTTTCAATAACGACTGAACCGATCGACTTTTTTTTAGACTCGTTCGATTCGCGTTGAAAAATTGAAGGAAAAAGTATTCTTGCGTTTTTTTGGTTTGTGGCTTGTGAGCAGAGATAATGAAAGATAAACAAAAATGTGTGTGAAATTCACGTATTTCAGAATTCGTCGTCTCCGGATCAAAAATGTGTCCAGGTTCTTAGTGCTTCCAAGAGATGGCGGTATGAGCGCAAACGAAAGAAAAGGAAGAGGACTTCCGGGCTAGCCGTTTTGGCGGGAAAACGTTCTTTCGCCTCTCCCGCTTCTTTGTGCTTTCCTTCTTTATTATTTTGTGCTTCTTGCGCTGCATGGATAATTTGTACTGTTTCCGGCTTATCTTTCTTAATTGCCTACCCGGGAGTGGTTTTTTTTTTAACATCTGTCCCGCTCTGCGTGTAAGGCAACAGCGTGTCTGTGCCGCATAACCTGTCTCGCGCGTCGTCGCCGGGCGGCGAACCCTCGCCTTCCCCGGCGTACGAGAGTATTCAGGACGACCTCCGGTTGTTCCCATCTCAATCATCGGGCCTGATGTCGGCCCCTTCGCGGGGTCGTCACGAAGAAAACAGGATGGAGATCGATCCTGAAACGCATAACCTGAAAAAACCGTATCAATCTATGGATGAAGATTGCGATCACGTTTCGGAAAGGATGAAGAACACAAAAAGTTCGTGCGGGGTAACCGGTAAGGAATCGAAACAAGGAAACAAGAAGAAAGTTATGCTGCGGCAAGTGTCTGTCGAGGCTATGAGTAAAGAGCATGTTGCATCCCCTCTTGTGAGGGATGCTCGACAGTTAGGTTCTTCGACGAACGCCTTGACGGCGACCCTCCCATCGGACTCTTCTGCTGGCTGTTCGTCGCGTGTGGTTTCACCGAGTCCTAATACACGGTCGGAAGCTACCAGGGCCCCGTCGGAATATCGCCTTCAAAAGTACGATGCTTTCTCTCGGGCTCCTTTCTTCGTACACGTTCGCGCGCCGTCTTCTAAAAATTCAAATAACCGCATGCCGCTGGTACAGTTTGTACGCAAGTTAGCAGCAGCTAATGTGAAGTATACACGTGTGGCTAATTACTTACCCGTAATACCTGGCGGGTATATTTGCCTTCTAAGTCAGCTGCGAACAATGTGCTTTCCAATAAGTTGTTGAGTGACATGAATTTTATATCTTTTATCCCAGGCTTTAAACTATCCCGGTGCTTTGTTATCTGGGATATTCCTCTGGAGTATGAATTGATGGACCTGAAGCGCGACCTTGAAGATGAGAACCCACGACTGCTAATAGTTAAGCTGTTTCGCTTAAAGCGAAGGAATCGGGTCTCTCGGCAGCTGGTCGACTCGGAATCTGTTTGTCTGGAGATTCATGGTGAGGATATACCCGAGGAAGTATCGCTGTTTAAGGGGGTTATCGTGATACAATACGTCTCAAAAGTACAGAGCTGCGCGCGGCTCTTATTGCATACTCCCCACTCTTCTTCCAAAGCCTAACTTTTGTTATGGACTGTCCGCACAAGAGCGCTAGTGTTTCGTTCGTGTATACA
>NW_018021471.1:17230-36939 GCF_002006095.1 Pseudomyrmex gracilis
CATAAGATTCAATGTTAAAACTCGTAACTTTAGAAATTTTTATCTCGACTTCGGTGAAGCTGAGCCCTCTGAAATTTTGATATGTTGTACATAATTATGTTATTTACACGTGGTATTTTTTTCAAAAAATTCCTAAATTGTTGAAAAATCACGATAACCCCCTTAAGGCAGCAATCCGTACCAAACCATACGTTCAATCGGTTTGTATTTGCTTTAAGTGTGGCCGGTTCGGCCATTTCAGTAGAACATGTGAGAGACAGGATCGTTGCTTAACCTGTGCCGACCACCACTGCGCCCGGGAGTCTCCATGCACCAATGTCAAGAAGTGCGTGAACTGTGAGGGGGCTTACGGCACCCTCAGTAGAGATTGCCCATCTTACAAGATCCAAGCCGAGATAGTGCGCATTATGGCATACGACAACCTTCCATTCTTTGAGGCAAAAAAGATGGCGGAAGGCGTCCTGTCCTGTGGCTCAACTGTACCTGAAAAGACTCTCCAGAATTTTCCGGCTCTCCCTGGATCCCAGTCTTCTGCGTGGAACGGACGTCGGTCGAGAACGCCCCATGGATTGGCTACCCTTACCACGACAGCCCCCTGAGCAGGGGAGAAGCTCTCACCCGCCTCCAGGACACTGATTTCTGATATAGTAAACAGCATCTTAGCTGCTGAGGACTGTGATAAGCTTATCTCCCGTATTCGTAACACGATAGATTTACACAACAATAATATTAAGAAAAGTAGTTCGGTTAAATACTGTCTCAATATTGCGCAAAGAAAAAGATAAACGACCCCTTTGGTCTCGTTCAATAGAACGCTAGGTCTCTGTTACCTCATCTTAATGAACTTGCTAAACACTGTGAGTCTCACAATTTTTTCTTGATTTCAGAAACGTGGCTACAAGCTCACAATAGTTGTATTCTGCGAGGATTCGATACGGTGAGGAAGGATCGCCAGGGTCGCTGTGGCGGTGGAGTCGCTATCCTGGTGAATAACTCTATAAAATACAAACAAGTGCTGGTTCTCTATGATTGCGCAGGTAAGCTGGAGACGTGCGCCATGGAAGTCTCCCTCCAGGGCGAGCCTGTTATTTTTGTCTCGTGTTACCGTCTTCCTCAGGGCCCGCTAATTTCAGTAAGAGAGTGGTCCTTGTTTTTTTCTCAGTTTGGAGGATCGAAGTTTTTTGTGGGCGGCGACTTTAATGCCCATAGCCCTCAATGGGGCTCTAGTCATTTGTGCCCGACGGGTTCTTCCCTGAGTGAAGCTCTGACGGACTTAGATTGTGTTGTTTTGAATGATGGATCGATGACTTACAGGGGAGATTTCTGCAGATCTAGCTCGGCGTTGGACCTGTCCATCGCTCATAGCAGCCTGGCTCTTCGGCTGAATTGGCAGGTCGGGAGTGATCCCTGGGGCAGCGACCATTTCCCAATCTTCGTGGAATCGAGGCTGCGCTCTGATACCCCGCCGGCACCTCGACGGTCGCTTCGTCTTTATTTGATGGGAACAGACTGGTCGGTTTTTCAAGAAGTAATGGACTACGAGATTAGACACTCGCTAGATTTGTCCGCCGAACCTCAGGGCGACGTCCCATTGAGCGGAAATCTATAGCGGAACGGAATATGCGGAACCAGCTCGACCAATCATAGCTATTCCGTTTTCTTTTCTTTGCTTTTTCTGTTTCCTTAATGTCCCATGAAGCGGAAAACGGATCACGCGGAATAATATAAAATTAGACTTTTTATGTCATTTACAATACTTATAATAATCAAAATAGTATTTTTATTCGACTAATAATATATATAATATATATTCAGGGTGAGTCATCTGAATCTATCACCTCCAATAACTCGTTTGTGTAGCCAGGAATCGAAAAAAGTTTCATATAAAAGTTGTAGGGTTTCGAGGGGGAACCAAAATGGCGTACCTTTCAACTTTTGATTTTGACCGAAAGTGGGTTACTTCAACCAGAAGTGGTTTTTTTAAAATGGAAATCCCCCTTTTTGACACCGGAAAATGAAAAAGCGGAACATTTTACGATATAACCTTGGCTGTTTTAAAATTTTCAAGATGGTGAACGAAGATGGCGGACAAAAATTTTAGTCAACCGATTTGCACCAAATTAAGTTTACNAGGGTTTTTGGGGTTGCTGATCACGAATCTGNAGTCAGATTTGCAAAATTCAAAATGGCGGATCCAAGATGGCGGACCAAGATGGCGGACNAAATTTTTAGCCNAAATTAATAGAAATTACTACTCTTAGCACTACCCAGGAACAACAGCGTGGACGTGGTAGTTTTTTGTTCCCTTTGGGGTGCTTTATGTACGTGAGTCCCTTTGCCTCTCACTATCGGGGTGCTTGATTTACATGAGTCCCCTTGCCTCTCACTATCGGGGTGCTTTATTTAGTTAATTTGTAACTTCAAACAGTTAATTCGCTAAGTAGTACACTTAGCGAATTAACTGTTCGAAATTGCGTCCATTAATTTCTGCTAAAAATTTCGTCCGCTATCTTGGATCCGCCATTTTGAATTTTGCAAATCTGACTTCAGATTCGTGATCAGCAACCCCAAAAACCCTTGTAAACTTAATTTGGTGCAAATCGGTCGACTAAAATTTTTGTCCGCCATCTTTGTTTGCCATCTTGAAAATTTTAAAACAGCCAAGGTTATATCTGAAGGTAAAATTTTCCGGTTTTTCATTTTCCGGTGTCAAAAAGGGGGATTTCCATTTTAAAAAAACTACTTCCGGTTGAAGTAACCCACTTTCGGTCAAAATCAAAAGTTGAAAGGTACGCCATTTTGGTTCCCCCTCGAAACCCTACAACTTTTATATGAAACTTTTTTCGATTCCTGGCCACACAAACGAGTTATTGGAGGTGATAGATTCAGATGACTCACCCTGTACAATAATATATATAATAAATTAGGTAAAAATAAAAATTGTCTTTTTATAATATATTTTCAACGTAAAATAAAACTATTTTGCGATTAGATAAAACTTGATTCCGCTGCCGCGTTTACCGCTTCATGGGACATAAGGATGAAATATACATGAGTAAAAGATAAATAATCATAATAAAACAATAACCTTTTTGTAGTGTTCAAAAAACTTTTGGAGAAGAGGAGACTATTAGAAAAATCACGAAAGGCAAAAGTCGATAGGTACGACATAAAAAAAAACTGACAGAAATCTGTGATATTTAATTATGGAAGCACATAATATTCTACACAACATTTGTCGATTGTGGCTTTTATATAAAAATAGATATTGTTTATTTCAAAACCAGATTATTAATTAGTAAAATTATTTATGCAGAAAACTCTACATAACCGATATATATTATATGAAGATAGTAGACACACTAGATACTATTCGCATATCGAGGTTATCTTTGTTTATTCCGCGAATGACAGCGGTAAAATTAAACAGAACAATGCGAAAAGGACGGAATGGCTATGATTAGTCACGCTGATTCCGCGCATTCCGTTCCGCTATGGCTTTCCGCTCAATGGGACGTCGCCCTCAGGTTCTCTACTCTTCATTCGTGGCGTTGGTGGAGGGAGCGGTAGGGACCGCCACCCCGAAGAAGCTCTTCCACCCCTCCCCCCGGGACGTCTTCGGAGACCTGGCCATCCTTCTTGTCTGTGGTGGAATGCCGAGTGCGACAGGCTTGTTTGTCAGAGGAAAGCGGCTTGGAAACGGTTTCGTTTCTCCGGGCTCCGGGAGGATTTCATCACTTATAAACGAGTTGTCAGTGCTACTCGTAGATGTTTAGCGCGGATTAAGTGTGAGAGGTTTCGTACCTTCTGCTCCGGGCTGCGTAAGGACACCAGGCCCGCGTATGTGTGGAACGTCATCAAGCGTTTTGACTACAGGTGGAATAAAACTGAGACGGGCAGGGAGTATAGTGACACCAAGACTCAAGTGGTCCGGAGTCAGGTAGACGAGTTGTGCCCCCCTTGGGTTCCTGTGTCTCCTCTGGCGTTTTCGGAGGTCTCCCGGGATCCCTTTCTAGATCTGCTCTTAAGGGGTACGGAGCTAGAGTTGGCGTTGGCCTATGTCAATGGCGAGTCCAGCCCAGGGCTGGACTCCATAGATTATCAGATTATTAAGCACTTCTCCGCATTAGGTAAAAACGTTCTCCTTACTATTTTTAATTCCATCCTGTCAGAGGGCTGGTTCCCGGCCAAGTAGAAAAGATACCTAGTGTTCTTCATCCCTAAGGCGGATGGTCGCAAGTTCAGACCTATCTCCCTCTCTTTGTGTTTGTGTAAGACCATGGAACGCATGATCTCGTGTCGCCTAAGCTGGTGGCTTGAATGGCACGGCCTTCCTCTGGGCACGCAGTTCGGGTTTTGCAGACAGAAATCATGCATTGATAACCTGACTCTTCTGTACGGTGAGATTCTAGGGGCTTTTCAGGAGGACTCGGCCATGGCGGCCGTCTTTTTAGACATTCAGGGAGCGTATGACAATGTTTTGAATGACATCCTGCTGGATAACCTACGTTCGCTGGGAGTTCCGCAGCGTACCCGGAAGTTTATATGGCATCTTACCTCATCGCGCCAACTTTTCTTTAAGTTCGGAGAGCTAGAGTCAATGCGTTGGGTTTTCCGAAGTCTTCCCCAGGGAAGTGTCCTCAGCCCTTTTCTGTATACAGTTTACGTGTCAAAGTTGGACCGCTGGCGCATCCCGGGCTGTAAAATCGTACAGTATGCAGACGATGTTTGCCTGTATTCCTCGGAGTCCCTGGTGGAGAGTGCTTTGAGAAATGTAGAGTTGGCGGTGGAAGAGGCGGATTCGACCCTTGGGTCGCTGGGGTTGACTTTATCGGTCCCTAAGACACAGCTGTGTGTTTTCAGTCCGGGCGATAAGGTCCTAAAGTTCCTGGTCCGAGTGGGGGGCCGCGTCTTGTGTAGGCGTTAGTCACGATCGATATCCGGGAGTTCGGATTTCTTCCTCTTCGGAGGTCAAGTTCCTGGGGCTTGTGTTTCAGTCTAACTTAGGATTGAAAGCCCATATTCAACACGTTGAGAACCGCTGTGCTAACTCGCTTAGAACTCTTCGCTGTTTCAGTCAAACCTGGTGGGGTTCCGACCCCTGTCTGTTGTTATCCCTATACCGAGCTCTGGTTCGTTCTCATTTGGAGTACGGGGGCTTCTTGATGCATGACATGTCCACGTCTCTCTCTTTCCGACTGGATAAGATTCAGTTGCGAGCCTTGCGTGTTGCTATATGGCGTCTACTCCGTGCAACGTAGTGCTGGCCGAGGCCCGGGAGCCACCTGTGTGTGTTCGTAACACCTTCTTGTGCTGTAGCATCCTGTCGCGCATGTTCATGTATTCTGATCATCCGGGCCGAACGTTGCTTGAGGAAGTGGAAAAAAGGGTTCAAGTGCCCACCCGGGTTAACCGCGTGGGCTCGTTTCCGCTGATGGAGGCCTTTTGCCGCGTGGAAAAGATGGCTCGATTTCTCCCGGAAGAGAGGGGCCCTCTGTGCTATTCGTTTGGGTTTGATGCACTTATGTACTGCCCTGCGGTGGACCTAGAGTCGGGCTTGGGGCTTGCGTGCTCCCCAGACCCTCAAAGTTCCTTTGAGAAGCTTTTCTCTGATGATCTGTCCTCTTCGATGTGCGTTTTCACGGACGGCTCCGTTAAGCAGGGCGCGCCGTTTTCTGAGTTTGCGTTGACCTCCTCTGATGGATCTGTGGAGCAGCAGTGTCGGTCCGCGAGTTTTCTTTCCTCCTTCTGCGTTGAGATCATGGCGATTCTGGAGGCCCTTCTGCTCGCTCGAACGTAAGGCTGGAAGAAGGTGACAGTTTTCTCGGACTCCAGGTCGGCTCTGTCCGCGGTGAGTTTGTACTTTAATCTCCGCTCCAGCTCTTACTTAGTGCTACGGGTGAAATCGGTTCTGCTGGACATGGAACGGGAAGGCACGCTCACCCGTCTGATCTGGGTGCCTAGCCGTGTTGGTATTCGGGGAAACGAGAGGGCTGACGTACTTGCGAAGGATGCCATTCCGCATGGCGTGGACTCACAGTTGGGTGTACCTCTGGGTAAGATAAAAAATTATTAGAAAGAAAGAATGTTCACTGAACTTTTTGACTGGTGCGCGCGCGAGGCACCGACCCTTGGTCCTTTTATTGTCATAGGTATTTGACGCGCTTACGTCATCCGTGGTTTGCTTTCTTTAATGTTAGAAGGAGGACGGTCACTACGTGTAACAGGCTTCGCAGCGGACATTCCTCCCTGCGGGCGCATCTTTACCGTTTTCGAATAGTGGACT
This sequence comes from Pseudomyrmex gracilis, assembly GCF_002006095.1. NCBI lineage: Eukaryota > Metazoa > Arthropoda > Insecta > Hymenoptera > Formicidae > Pseudomyrmex > Pseudomyrmex gracilis. Next base: position 23,517 of record NW_018021471.1, read on the forward strand.
CCCCTCTCTGCCTTGCCTGTGGGATGGAGGAGTCCCCGGATCACGTGTTTTGGGCCTGCTCTGAGTTTGATGAGGAGCGTCAACATCTAATGAGAGCCTAGTCCGGGCTCGTGGCTTCCTCCCTCACTCTGTAGAATACCTCATGGCCACGTTGCGCAAGGATATTCTTCCCCCAGTAAGAGGATTCATCAACTCCATTTCCAAGTTTATCTAATAATTGTTAAGGCGACGCGGACATATGCTTAATTGCCATTACCATGTGCAAGTTCAGTGTCTCTTTTTTGTTTTTTTCTAAGTTTTTCTATGTCCGTTTAGCGTTCGTGTTATCTAAATTTTACGTATGTTAGTTAAGCTACCCTTCCCCTCCCCTGCACTGTGCGTGCAGGAGGGAGGAGAGAGCAACATTCCTATATTTTTGCGTTCACTTTTTCTGTTAATTTTCGTAGTATTCTTTCTCTCTCGTTTATCTGGCTTAGTTTAGATGTTTAATATGTGTCTTTCTCTTAAGTTTTAGATTGGTATGCAATGTTAAGAATTGTGTCAACTGCGCAACAAGCAACACCGTTCCTGCTGTGATGTTCTATTCCTATACTCATCCTGTTAGCTCTGAGCAAACATTGTGGATAGAAATCATACGTTCTAGCCATTTAGATAGAGTAATCTAGTGTGCGGCTTGTCTATACGTGCAAACTGTCGTTTTCACGACAAAAGATTAGGTTTGTTTTACTTTTAATACACTACACTTTTTGGAAGTGGGGGAAACATCGTGTAAAGTGTATGCTTTTCAAGAATAACGCCAGAGCATATATGTAATACTTCTATATTGCTAGTCGCGTATTTTCGCAATGAGAAGCACGAGACCCGAGAAAGAAAGACGCATGAAGTCCAAATATGAGCATAAATAGTCGTGCGTCATTATGCGCAGGCGCGGTTACTAAGCGAGTGCGAGCGAGACAAAGCATTGGAAAGTGAGAGAACGCAAAAAAAGAACGCAAAAAAGAGAAATACCCAAGCGTGCTTGAATGTTCACCGCATGCGCACAAAGCAGCTGGACCTTGCGCGAGAGAGAGGCTACTATATTGTCTGCACCGTAACGTTTGGGCTTCAGGTCGGCACCGTAGTAGCGATATAGAAGTATTACATATATGCGCCAGAGTGTAACAAAAGTGTACTACAGTGACACAGTGAAAATACTACACAAACAAAAAAATTTTTAATAATTTAACATATAATTTAATACTATATTTAAAGAATTTATAATTTATATCATATTGAAAGAATGGTATTGTAATGAATTTAACATATTTTAACATTTATCTTATTATATATATGTAAAATTTGATACAATAACCTATTACTTCACTTGATGAACATCTCATCACATCCAACTGAGTTCTAAAATGACTTTCAAAACATAAACAAACTAAAGCTGTAACGTTACACTAGCTTTACACCACCTCTCAAGAAGGTGTACAAAACGTGTAAATTACGTCATTAAAGTGTACTACACTTTCAAGAAGAACACCGTGTAATGACGTAACTCAACGTCACTTTCGGCAAGAAAAACGCTAAAGTGTACACTTTACACTAAAGTGTATGCAATAAAAGTGTATGTATAAAGTGTATGCAAGAAAAACAGACCTATTGTAAGTATCGGTTGGCCGCGTCGGTGGCTTCTTGACGCCATATTAGTAAATTCCTTTGTCTCGGAATTTGTCGGTGTTTCGACCGCGGAAATGACAAATTCAAAACCAATCATTATAGTTCAGTGGAACTGTCATTCCTTGGTGAGCAACCTTGATGCTGCTAAACTTCTGCTCCAAGCACCGGAGCAGAGATAGCAGCATTTTGTGAAACATATCTAGATGATAAATCTGTTGTGACTTTCGCCAATCGTGAAATCATCTTTCGTAATCGTAACCGTCAGGGAGGTGGTGTTGCGATTGTGGTTGCCAAACACATAAAGTTCCATTTGTTAGACCTTCCTGACCTCTATAAAATGTGCCACCAAAATTCTGTTGAATTGATAGCACTTCAACTTCTCTTCCCTAAAGGGAAATCTCTTCACGTCTTCTCAGTCTATAACCTTCCTCGTAGTTCTTCAAGTTATACTGATGCAGGTTTCTGGTCCTCCTTCTTCTAGACCTGCTTCAGGTTTCAACCTGCAGTTGTTTGTGGAGATTTTAACGGGAAGAGTCCGTTGTGGTGCGGCACTCACACCCCTGTCAGTGTGGAAGGGAAGAAAATCGAGAACGCGATAGTTAACTTTCCTCTCTTTGTGCTAAATGACGGAAGTAGTACCTGGTGTTCGTCGGACTTCTCTAGACGCTCCTCTTTAAATCCAACAGTGGTTTCTCAAGACCTCGCAACTCAGTGCTCCTGGAAAGTGTGTGACTGCCATTATGGTAGCGACCATTTCCCAGTTGTCACTACAGTACGCGATCGGTTCCCTGGCCGTACTGCCTGTCGTTCGTATTATTTGGTCGGGAAAGTTAACTGGGAACTCTTTAGGTCACTCTGCTTGTCCCAAATCTCCTCCCTCCCACATCTTGCTTCTACGGGTAGAAGTGACGTTAATCTAGTCTATACAAGTCTTGTCTAACTAATAGAAAACGCGTTGTTACAGGCAGGGGCTTTGAAAGTCAGCAAAGTAAACGCCTCCAGGAAATTTTCTTCCCCGTGGTGGGATGCCTCGTGCGCTGAGGAGCACAAAAAGAAAAAAAGGCGTTTGAACAGTACAGAGCTCGACCTAACATCAAAAATCTAGATTATAACAAGGTCGCAAAAGAGGTCTCTAGGTCCTTTACAAAAAAGAAAAGAGCAGCCTTCTGTAAGTTTTGTGAGTCCCTTTATGCCAACTCGGATGTAGGCTCGGTTTGGAATATTGTTAAGGCTTTCTCAGGTGCTCGCAGTAAGTCCAGGTCTACAGGTAATAGGAACTGTCTGGACCACGACGGGCTTAATCAGGCGTTAGACAAGATAGCTTCGCTGAGTCCAGTTACCCTCCCGGGGGGTGAAGAGGTGCTCCAGGAGTTAGATAATTTCAGTTCGGTACTAGAAAACTCGTACATGGAGGCACCGATATCCCAGGATGAGTACTCCTCGACGATAAAATCTTTAAAGGTACGCTTTGCCCAGGCCCTGACCTAATAACTAATCATATCATAACTCAAGTCCCCTTTGAGCTACATCTGTACATTCTGGAAATGTATAATTGGATGTACTCACTGAAAGTATACCCTGATCAGTGGAAACAGTACTTTGTCGTGCTTGTTCCCAAGCCCGGTCGCAGTTGATCATATAGACCTATTTCTCTAGCCAATAATCTCCTAAAGATACTGGAAAAGATAATGTGCAGAAGACTTGAGTGGTGGGCCGAAAACAGTACAATTTTTTCTTCCCACCTGTTTGGGTTTAGACGCGGTCTGTCTTGTACTGACAACCTGTCTATGTTCATCTCCAAAGTCAAACTTGCTAACAATAACCGCAAGATTACTGGTGCGGTTTTTCTGGACGTTGAGGGGGCATTTGATAATGTTGTTCCCGAGGTCCTTCTGTTGATGTTGCCGAGGCTTGGGGTTACCCTCAGTATGGTGGCATTTGTCGCTTCAGTCATCAGTTTCAGAGAATTGGAAGCGTATGTTTCCGGTGTTTTTGTTCAACAAAGGTCCACCACTCGTGGTCTCCCTCAAGGCTCCATGCTAAGCCCGTTGTTGTTTAACGTATACTTGTTCCGTGTCGAGTCGTGTCTCCCACCCGCGGTTGGCTCTCTTATATATGCTGATGACCTGGTAGTGTACAGTTCAGGTCAGTCAATGACAGAGGTCTTCCAACAGCTAAATTTGGCCTTAGCAAACGTTCACAGCCACCTCTCTTCATTGGACCTAAATATATCTCCTAGCAAGTCTGTAGCTACTTTCTATTCTCTGAATTCCTTACGAAATACTAAGTGGCTTGTTAAAAACCATAATGTTAAAATTCAAATAGGTCAGTCTTTAGTGAAGGTGGAGTGGAATGTTAAGTTTTTGAGTGTTCATATTGATTATTCACTCAATTGGAGAAAACACGTCACTGAGACCCGTAAGAGGGTTCTTCCCAGGGTTAACATCCTGAAAGCAATTGCAGGAATAAAGTGGGGAGTGCACCCTACCGTGTTGGTGACTGCATATAAGGGACTGGTGAGGTCAGTCCTGGAGTGGGGTTGCCAGGTTGTTTTCCCTCTGGATATCCGCGAAATGCAGGTGTTAGATAGGTTACAGTATGCGTATATTAGAGTGGCGTGCGGCCTTATGCGCACTATTCCAACTAATGTTCTGTTAGACTTAGTATGCGAACAACCTCTGATGTACAGACACAAGTATCTAGTCAGTAAATATGTTTGCAAGATCTCGGCGAGGACTAGCCACCCCGTAGGTCAGCTGGTCAGTGAGAGTTGTGCAGATTGGGCTCCAATTTGCGAAGGTAACCGGTTTGGTCTGTTAGAAGTTGGTAAAGAACTGTCACTTCTCACGAAGAAAATTGTAAGGTATTCGTTACCGGGGTGGTTAGCTCTTCCTTTTGGGGTGCGGTATCAAAGATGCAATGTAGATACGGAAGTGGGCTTCCGTTTACGCGAGTCGGAGGACCCTCAGAACATGTTCGTAAGTTATTTATCTGAGACAAAAGTTACTCGTGTCTTTTTTACAGATGGGTCTTTGGTCCGTTCTAATGACGATGTCTCGTCAGCTGCTGTGGGGTTTGCAGTAGTGTCTGAGGACCCAGTCTTGATGCATAGGGAACGGATCGGCTCGATGTTTTCCATTTTTGATGCGGAGGCAATGGGTGTACTATGCGCCTTAGAATACATCGACGAGTTTGGCCTTTCATCCGTAGTGGCAGCTTCAAACTCGCTCTCTGTACTACGTAGTCTAAAGTCACCTGACCCTAAAGGGAGTCATACTATAACAGTGTACAAAATAAAAGAGTTGGAAATGAAGTTAGAAAGTAAAGGTGTCCAGATCAGATTTGTCTGGGTCCCCGGACATTGCGGTATCCGCGAGAACGAACTTGCTGATTCGCACGCAAGACAGGCGTTATCGCTCCCTAAACCTGCTAAAAAACAGGAGGTTTTCTCTCTCTTCCCTTCCGTTAAGTCTGCCACTGTGCAGCAATCTAGAGAGTATCTCCTCCACGAGTTTCGCAGTAAAGGTAGTCGTTACTTTAGGTTTGTTCCGGAACCGCTGGGTAAACCTTGGTACACAAAGATAAAGAAGGGAAAGTTTCTCCCTAGACAGCTAGTCACTGGGTGTTTTTTAACTACGTACACAGGCGACACCATATATGTAATACTCCTATATTGCTAGTCGCGTATCTTCGCAATGAGAAGCACGAGGCCCGAGAAAGGGAGACGCACGAAGTCCAAATATGGGCATAGATGGTCGAGCGTCATTATGCGCAGGCGCATCTACCAAGTGAGTGCGAGCGAGACAAAACATTGGAAAGTGAGAGAAAGAACGCGAGAAAGAGAAGTGCGCAAGCGTGCTTGAATGTTCACCGCATGCGCACAAAGCAGCTGGAGAGAGAGGCTACTATATTGTCTGCACCGTAACGGTGAGCTTCAGGTCGGCACCGTACTAGCAATATAGGAGTATTACATATATGGGCGACACTGTGTAACACAGTGTCCATTAGTGTGAGTGAGATACACTGATATGCTCTTTCTCACACTGTTAGGTTGGATCCTCATACAGACACCGGCGCTTTGACACCAGCGCTCAAGCGCTGTTTCAAATGTTGAGCAACAGCCAATGAGAGCTCTTCAATTGAGAATAAGTGAAGCGATAATTTATATCCTATTTTATAGATATATTTTTAAACTGTAAACTATTTTTATTATGTTTTTTTCTATTAAATGATATGCAAATCTATTTGATTTTACATCCTTTTCACAAAATTAAAAAATTTGATCTTCGGCAGTTACAACACTTGTCTAGTGACATTCTGATGACAACAGTGCGCCCAAAAGTTCGACCGAGCTCAACTTTTTCGGACAGCGCATTGTACAATTTTTTCACAAACATATATATATATAGGTACCATATATATAATGACATATATATATACATACAGGGATGCCAGATTCCGGCCGCTTGGTAGCATGCGGTAGCATGGAGNGNATACGCACACAGNTTCATGCCGTGTACGTGTGCGCTCGAGCTTNGGAGTCCGAACACGGCATGAAGCTGTGTGCGTATCCTCTCTATGCTACCGCATGCTACCAAGCGGCCGGTATCTGGCATCCCTGTATACATATAGTGAAAGATAAAATTCGTTTAATCCGATGTTTGCATTAAAACATCGGATTAAACAAATTTATAAATATACGTGCAAAAAATGGCAAACATTTCGGCGCTTCAACGCCAAAAAATCATGAAAAACTCAATCCTCATGACAGCTCCGGTGTTTTAGCGCCGTTTACTCCCACTACCCACTTTTCACCAATCAACGCTCGGTGTCAAAGCGCCGGTGTCTGTATGAGGATCCAGCCTTACACAGTGTTGCCTGTGTACGTAGTTGGAAAGCACCCACTCTTATCTCTAGAATACGTTCACACCACACAGCTGTGAACGATCACCTGTGTGAGAAAAATACTGTGAATAGTGCGAATTGCCAGTGCGGTCACCCGATACAAAATATTAATCATGTATTCTTTCATTGTCCAATAAACAAATTCCACTCAGTAAGTTGCTCATGGATCTCTATCACAATGGATTCAGCCCTCCATATAGTGTAGAGGAGGTAGCCTTCTCTGATAACTTTCGCGCCATGTTTGCCTTGCTCTCCTTTGTCAATTCAGCCAACATAAATGTGTAAATCTCTCCAAAGAGCAATGTCAAACTTCCCTACAACATAAACGTATAATGTATAGACTGCGCGTTCCCTATCTTTGCCATGTTAAGAAAATGTCTTCAACGTTGAGAGAGACAGCTGGGGTTGAACAGTAGCCTCATCTTTGTCTAGCAAAGTAGTAGAAGAAAAAGAAGTCTTCGCTGATTGATAGAATAGTAGTGGAAAAGTGGGGATAGAAAAATAGTGGGAGTGAAGAAGAGTGAAAGAGATTAAGGGGTGATGGTAGGTTAGGTGGTATGAAACAGTAGGCCCTGATCTCACCACAGACATTGATAGATATACAGAGAAAGAGTTACTGTTCAAAGTATGTTGTCTCTGTCAACCATGAAGACGTCTTTTCAGCCAAACGCGTAATCTATATATTCTACGTCTATGCCCTACAACCCGTTTTACCCCTTCCTATCTCTTTTCCTTCTCCCTCTCCTTTCTTCTCTACCTATCCTTTTATTTACCCTCACCTGAATCCCAGTACACAGCTCAGTCTGCAGCTCGGTATACTCTAATCTTTTTTGATACGCTCCCAATCAAAGGGTGTGTTTTGCCGAAGTTAGCGCTACGTAGCGCTACGCATAGACGTATAATATATAGACTGCGCGTTTCCTACCTTTGCCATGTTAAGAAAATGTCTTCAACGTTGAGAGAAAGACAGCTGGTGTTGAATAGAAGCCTCATCTTTGTCTAGCGAAGTAGTGGGGAAAACAATAGACAGAGAAAGAGTTACTATTCAAAGTATGTTGTCTCTCTCAACGTTGAAGACATCTTTTCAGCCAAACGCGCAGTCTATATATTATACGTCTATGGCACTACGTAGCGGCTTCATGTAGCAGTTGCAACTGCTTACAAAAATGGCGGCCACTACTTAGAACATGCTGCGCGTAGCAATATTGTCCAGCAGAAGTAACGCAGCAGTTGCAACTGCTACATGAAGCCGCTACGTAGCGCTACGTAGCGCTAACTTCGGCAAAACACACCCAAAGACTGGCCAATGCCTAAATCGTACAGGGGCTAGTGCCATATTAGCAAAGAAGAAGAAGATCAATAAAAAAAAAAAAAAAAAAAAAAGGAAGAGAACTGTAATATGTGACGAGAGAGAGAAAGAGAGCAAGCGAGCGAGTGAATGAGTGAGCGACGATCAAACGAGCGAGTGACTGTGAGAAAGAGAGAGCGCAACAAGAGCAAGTGCGAACATAATTTATTTAAGAAGAAAACCAACAGATGACAACCGTAAGTACAAAAAATATACGTACGCATATACGCATAACCACAAATCATGTATTATGTTATGATTATCTTTCTTTGTAATAATGGTGTGTTACTTGGATAGGTAAACAAATTGAATTTATTTTTTGGCAAATAATAGACTGTCTACGGCCGAACAAAACTTTTGAAAAGTATTATCCATCATTACAGAATATTATTGAAAAAATGTTGCTCATACGCAAAATTTCGAATTTTTGCTTGCCATAGTAAGTGTTTTCTTTTTCTCTGTTTTATCTTTTTGTTTAGCATTTTCTTTTTTTATAATCAGTTTTATATAATTGTAAACGTACAGTATATAAACATTTACAATATTTTTAAGGACAATTTGTTGCCTTTAATCGACTTGTTTCACAAAGAAAGCATTAAAGTTGAAGTTTGTAAAACAATCATAAAAGGATTGAATACGCAAAGCGGATCTATTACGACTCCATTATCATAAATGATCTGATGATTATTGCAACAAGGATAATGCACGATTCTGTTAGGTATGTCAATTCATTCACGTTCAATAATCTTTTGCCTGATTTTTTTTCTCTGGTAAAACCATATAAACATACGCAACGTACAGTGCTCTGACTGTCAAAGTATATATTATATATATGATGATATACAACATCATTCCTATACAAATGTCATATACAAATGTCAATTATGGTTTTAAAGTTTTAATTTATGTCAGAATAGAAGGAATATATTCTCTACTACAGAAATTATAATAATTCACTTATCTATGTTCAGTGTGTAAATAGATTAGCAGTTGATACTAGTAGAAAAATAGTACATGGCCATCACACGAGAATAACGTCGGCATTTGTGCTGTATTCGGTTTTATATTACTATACCTTTATATAGTAACTAACTTTTGTCTATACGTGTNCATTCAATAATATTATTTACTATCTGGACAAGTCGTTCTTTTAAATCAATGTCTAGGTCAACAAGATAAGCCACAAATTAGTTGCTTCATCGTTTATTCTTTTTTTCATTGTTATAACTTCATCACTTTATATATCCAAATGGGCATTTTTCAGCTGATGCCTGTTTCAAATGCCGCTTTAAGTTTAGTACCAGAAATGCTGGAAACCATTGATATTGATAGAAGATAAAAAAGTTCGCGACCATATCTGCTTTCATACTTGTCGAGTTTCTTATCAACATTGCTAGTAGTTTCAGTATNTGTGTATGTATTATATCTTACACATTTCGATTTGCACATAATTGTAAGATTGATGATATGTTATGTTACAATGTTGGTCCAGAACACGATGTAGTATTTAAAATAATGAGAGGCCTGCTGAATGCGGTTCAACGTTATTTCGAAGAGAACGCTTTGATCAAGTCACATTTATATATATATACATATTTACGTGTACTCGATTTTCTCTCATCTCAAGTGTAATACAGGAAAATTATCCGTTATCACATTGACAAGATATTTAATATTTTTGTGTAATTACAAAGTTAGCAAATTGATGCGACGTGTACAGTGTTTCAAAAAAACTTGAGAAGTAATTAGAAATGGCATTTGCAGGTTGATTCAAACAATAAATTGTATGGATTTGATCAGAAATTTATTGGCGAGGTCAATAAACTTCGTTCGAAAATTGTCGAGGAACTTCTAGATCATCTCAACCATCTTGGATCTACTGAGCAATTTGACAAACAATTTGCTCTAGTGCGTGAACTGATCAATCAATTGTTTTATTATTCGTGCAGATTTGAGAAATCCTGCGTTGGCAAATATAGCTATAAATTTGTGACACTTGTCACAACGACATAACGCAGTAGATACGAAAGTATTAATTATGCGTATCAATTAGAACTTTGAATATTGCATATACTGATTTGTTTCTAATCTTTTCCGATTATTTCTTTGCATATGAGAGTAAAAGCTTATTATATGACAGAAAAGTCATCATCGAGAATATGAACAATTTGCTGATATACTATGATATATAGGAAAATGTCGAAATGAATGACAGTAATACATTAAGAACAATCACAACATAGTCTAAATACATTTTATTGGCAGTTCTTTTGGAAGACTTTTATAATTATATGCAATAACACACACTTTTCTGACTAGTTGGTTTTTCTATCAAGTCAATCAGCAACAATAGTAGAACAAAAGGGACAAAAGGATATAAAATATAATAATTAATTGGTAACTAATCATTACTATGATTTTTATATTACATCTCTTTTTGTCTATAAGTCTACTTAAAGACTTGCACTTGCTTTCTGTTTCTTTTGCTCGTGTTGCTCTTTTCCCTACACAATAAATAAATAAATATATATATATACATATAAAAGAAAAAGTGAAAAACGATGTACATATAAAATATATATATATATTGTGACATGGTAATCGCGTCGCTCTCCCCTCGCCACAAAAAGGTTGAATGATCGCGGGAGTCCGGGAGCGCGAGCCGTCTAAGAAGCGCCAATATCTTCCAAGGGTTGCGTGCGCTAGATTTAATCGCTTATTTTGTTATTTTTTTGTATGGCGCCTCACCACACCAAGAACGCACTACTGGAGGAAATATCTTGATCCGTTGATTGTTGGATAAAAGCGAGAGAAAGCGATAGAGTAGGGCGTGCGTGGAGTCGCAGCTAGGCACTCGCACGACGGCCAGAGGAGTGAGTCTCAAAGAACAAGCGGTGCGGGAGAGGACTGCGACGAAGACAGCGGACCTCGGCGCTGGGTAGCCGAGGAAGAAATACGAACACACAACGATGGAGACAGCTTTGACCGGAAGGTCAAAGCTGTCATTTCGCACCGGAAAGGCCTGCTGCAAACCTTTGCTGCTAACCTGCAACTGCTATCCTGCTGCGCTACCGCATGCTGCTTTTTTGTGAAATCTGCGACATCCAACGCTTGGAAATATCTGCTGCTGCATTTTTGCTAGTGAGGGCCCAGTAATTTATTTGAAATTCGCGGCCGTGGGTCCTGTCGCCGAGCGCGAGCATCGCGTCGCGTGTAGCGCCCCTCGCGACCTGATTGGCCGCAGCGATCTACCCTACGCGACCCTAGCGCGCTCAGACGCATCGACCCCGAATCGATCGCGATCCTCGCTCTCTTGGTCGCTATCTACCGAATGGTACGGACGCACTGACGGCACTCCCGACGATCTAGCGTTCAACGACGAACTTAGCGAACTTTCTGGATGGAGAGCGACAATGACGTACGGTGAGGTGCCCTCGTTTAATTGTGAGCCACGAATCCGCGTTATCCGAGTCTCGTGTCGAGGCTAGTCGCTGAATCTCGCGTGTTGATACCGGCAAGGACATATCTTTCGCCATAGTTTCGAATTTTCGGCAGCGGCTAGAATCGGACTTCACGGGGCTTCGTGGTATTAATTTGTAGGTCTAAGTGCGTCTCGCGTAATTACTTTATTGAGTATTACAAACCCTGGAGTTCCGGTAACGCGCCAAGCAGCATCCTGGTCATTTTGTTGTGTTTTGCGTGTAAAAGTGTTTGTCTATCGTATCGTTTCGCGACCGCCATATTCTGTACCGAGTATCGTACCGAATACCGTATCGGGTATCGTATCGAGTCCCGGATTAATTATCGTATCATCAACCTAACGCTATCGTATCGTTTTTTGTCCTGCGTAATATTTACAGCTTATCTGTCACCTGCTGCTGTATTGACTATTGTACCGATTTATCGTACCGCTACCTGGGAGTCTAACGTATTCATCACGCTCTCTTTTGGATAGTCAAGTCGCTAACTGCGACATTGCACGCTACTCTATCGTACCGCTATTGCATTTTCTAAAGCATTTTGGTGTGGATTTTCCGAGTAATCTGCCTAGAGTGAGGGGTGTGCGATTCGCAAGAGCAACAAAAGAGAGAACGTTTGCACACGTCCCAGGTGCGCGTTTGTTTACTTTCCCGTGAACTTTTTGCAACGAGCATCGTTCAGCTAATCGCGAGCGTACCTTGAATACGCCGTCGCGTCAGCTAGTGTAAGCTCGGTCGTTGGAATTCGCCTGGGATTATCGTACAGTCCCGCTCTGCCGCCTTGAAGAGCAAGCAGATTATCGTAGCGACAATTAGAAGAGTGTCGCCATTGTATCGAACGAAAGAGAAATATCGTACCGCTATCGTACCGAATCGAAGAAACCTGTCGTATCGTACTGAGAGATCTATCGGATCGGAGAGTGCATAGCTCTCGTTCCGTGTGGCGAACTCCACGGCGGACTTGCCATTTTAAACAGACGAAGTTTACAGTTATTTTCGGTTCTAAATTGAACTAGCTCTTCCGATTTCGCGAGCGCTTCACTCAGGTGTGCTAATTGGCATGTGCTTGCTGCATTATAATTGACTGCTGAATTACATCGAGACCAGTGACGGGAATTCGGCGAGAGCTTCGCGCCGTGCATGCACGCAGCGTAAGCCCGACCGGCCCCGACGAAATCAAGTAAGTCCGACGGCGTAGATATTACGCCTTGCGACCCGCCTTTGCACACCTAGTTGTAAGCGCACGATTTTACTAGAGTAATCTCTTTCGTCGTTTTCATACTCTCGAAAGCTTTGACTAAAACGCTTGGTACTTTGTCTATTCTGCTGCCTGGTAACGTAGAGTTTAGGTGAAGTCAGCGCGACGACGTAGCGTTCCCGGTCACGCGTCGTTATAAAAAGTTGATCCTGCGATCGATTACGTTTTTGTGAAGAGCATATTGTTATTTGTCACCGTAATTCTGGTTTTTTTATTCACTTTCTTTTGTTGTTAAATACCGCCTCTACAGAGCAAACTCGCCTTATCATATTTGTGAATTTTATTTTTGTATTTTCTTTTTCTTTTTCGCAAATTTGTCTCTTACTCCGTGGTATTATAATAAATTGTTAATTGTTACTCCTATCTGCAGTGTGATTAATTGCGAGTATAATCCGAGATTCGTTCGGGACAGCCTTGGTTATTTATCGTACAAACTCAACTCCTCTCCGTTCAAATAGAGCTAGTCGGCCTGTTGTGTCGAGCGACGCAGATTTTGACGCGGTCACGCGTCTGGCGCCCAGAATTTTTACAAAGGATCCGTCGGCTCGGCGCAGTGGTGTGCTCGTTTTGCAACCCTTTTCTCTCCTGCCGATACGTTCCCGATCTCGCGGACTTCCGTCCGTGTCCCGATTTCGTACTTCCGTTTCGGGCGGGGCGACGCGAGAACGTCGTAAGAACTCAGAAAAACGTCACAATATATATATATATATACATATACATACATATCTCTCTTGTTTTCCACTCTCTCTTTATATGTATATATATATATAT
>NW_018021471.1:37839-45034 GCF_002006095.1 Pseudomyrmex gracilis
TTCCGGCGCGGACACCTTCAATAACCGCCGCTCTTCGATTATATTCCGGCGTCTTCCTGAACGACTCGGCCATTTTAAGGTTATTAATGTCTTATCGACGTCTTTAACCTATCTTTAGGTCATATGGCACCTACTGCTGCATTCTAATATGATGGGAATGTCAAATTCAAATTTGTCCGGATTTAAGTGGCGGACCCTGTATATAGTAACTACAAATGATTTTATTATATTATGTATATTCTCTTTATCTGGTTGTGCGGCCACAGACTTATCAAATTCTTCACTTACAAGTGATGATCTTTTTTTTCTGCAAATATGTATACAAGCATATTATAGGGTGTCCCAAAATTGGTGTAACATCTCTCGTAAGCAAGTAGAAGAAGTAAAACTGAGTCGAAAAGTCCTATACCATTTTGCTAGATTCGCAATAGTTACCGAGATTTTAATTAACAAAGATCCGCGAATAAGCATGCATTGCACAGTGGTTCAAAGTCGCGAAAACGTGGCCAAAACTCCAAAAATGAAGTTTCTATTAAGGGAATTTTAACTATTGGGTTGGCAACAGTAAGAACAGGTCTATTGAATCTTACAGGAAAGAAGGGTCGTCCCTTTATACCTGACCTTGTAGCACAGTCGAAAGTTAGCGTTTGTGCGAGCTACAGACAGCGTGTACTATCAAGAAAAATCAACACACTTTTAAAAAAAACATACCTTCAAAAATAAAAAACATATTTTAATTCTGCAAAATAGAGGCTGTTCCTGGATGTAAGTAGAATAATTATTATCCTTAACATGATCAAGTTTATTTACTTTTGTACTGTATTATTTAAATATTGTATAAGACGAAACTGAGGTAAAGATCTGTGTTAAACATTTAAAAATGTAAAGGGAAAGTTATTTTCACTTATTTCCACTATAAAACCAAAACAAGATTATAGTTTAGACCATTATTTTGCAAAATTCACAAAAATTAGCTGCGGTTTTTTGCGGTTTTGTTTGTGCCGACAGGCAATAGCATGTCTGTTACCGCAACAGTGATTCGACATCATCGTGACATCGTGATTCAAGCATGAAAACATACTTCAATTCAAATAAAAATCGGTATCTAAAGGTTTTTGGAGTAATTGATAACAAATCTGAAATCAAAAATACAAACAAAATGGCGATTCCAATATGGCGGACCAATGTTTGAAAAAATAGTTAATTTCACGTAAAAATTAATATTTGAGAGTTTTAAAAATAAAAAACTTGTTTATACGTAAGTAATGAAAGTAATGAAAAACATTACTTTGTTACGTCCTATGGTTACGGTCGGGCATTAGTGGTAGTACGCAACAGACGCACTGACACATTCAAGCGAACGTGAAGTGTATCCCGGCACACTGACACAAAGAAAGAAGTCAAGAATGCGCGGGTCGAGCGAGACAGTTCGGCAACGCAGACAGGCCAACGGGGTTACCCGATTTTTCTCTGTCTAACGTATTCTCACTCGTCGGTTCCTTTTTAGGTCTACGACGCAAGTCTCAATTACCAAGGACGGAACCACGCGATTTAACGAGGAATGAACGGGTTGTTAATTGAGTGTGGTTTACTAATAGTAGTTTGTTTAGTTAGACGAGGTCCATAAGGGTTTGTAAGATATTTTGTTTAGTACAGGCTTGGCTCGAGTATCCGACTCGACAGAATGAAATAAATGATCAGTCTTTAGTAGCAAATACGAAGTAGCTTTTATTTAATGCAAGGAACTAATTCTTGACTTTTACATCAACTGATTTTAACAAAGAGATCTTCGGTACGGGTTAAATAATCCGTCACGACAAACTTGACGATGACTCGCGGCGACCACACAGCTCGCCTTCTCCAACACGAGTGTCTTGCCCACTTTTTCCGGCAAAAACCATCGACACCGAAGCTTCTCGATTCGTCTTGTTTTCGTCGAGACATGTGATTTTCATTCTTTGGTCGCATGTGTTCGTTCGTTACAAATCTAGTAACTTCACAGGCGTACCAACCCCTTAGATATAATGATGGCGCAGTCGCGCCAGAAATCGCTTACAGCTCGGCCATCCTGAATTTGAACTTCGACCCGAAGGTCCTTTCTAGCACAGTTTACGACAAAGTTTTGTTCATCGTATATTTTTCTATTTACAGTAGTGAACACAAGCTTAGGACTAAGGTGAGTATCATTTCTTCTAACTTAACTATATTTATCTACATGAGCGTTCGCTATTTTCCTTCTCTCTTTTCTTCTCTCTCTTTTTTTTCTTTAGTAGGTTTACAGTAACTTATAAAGTATAAAATACACAAAATATTATTAAGCAACTTACTTGAAATATATCAACCGCATAATTCTACATGAACAACTGCATACTTATACAAGAGATATAAAATAAACATTTCAACTTCATAATTATATTTCTTAATCAATAGGAGGGACGGGCTTGATCCAGAGTTTCAATTTATCTGAGGACAGTATGGTATTATACGGACGTGACAAAATGTCAAATCCGGGTACATCTTGAACTGCATATCGGTTGTTTCCGAGAGACTTTGATACGAAATAAGGTCCTTTATACTTTGCCTTCAATTTAGCATTTTCACCGGGCTTAGTTCGCATATTCCTTACCATCACATAATCTCCCTCATTATATACTGATGGTTTCTTAGCATGTTTATCCCTATACAATTTATTATAATTCTGGATCAAATCGCGCGCCCTATCTCGCTCGCTTTCCAAGGTTCAATCGTCGCAAAGTCTTTGGTGAATTGTGCCAACGCAAAATCCACATGATTCCGCTGTTCAAACCCGAACATCAGTTTTGATGGAGTGGATTTTACAACCGCATGTATTGTTGAGAATATATTGCATGCTGCCTAGGGCCTCTTTTCAATCATCTGGCACTTTCAATAATTTGGTTAAGGAACTTTTCATAAATCGGTTCACCCTCTCGACTGTGCCATTGGCCCATGGAGAGGCCACCGCGATTTTACGATGCACAATTTTTTGTCTTTCCAAAAATTCTGTAAACTCTTTTGAAGAGAAAGCCGTTCCTCTATCCAAAACGATAATGTTTGGACTACCGAAAGTAGTGAAAATCTCTGACAAACAATTGATAACCTTGGTCGACGAAGTTGTTTTGACCAGGTATAACCACGTATATCTTATGAAAGCATCGACAACGACCAAAACATGTGTATGATTATCACGTGTGGTCTGTAACGACCCGAAATGATCAATGTGTAACGTCTCAAGAGGAACTTTTGGAACAGAATAAAGAACGGAACGCGCGGAAACACAGAAATCTAGTAAAGTCTAGTTACTTTTTACTTCCGCGCTTCATGTACTGGCACCCTTAGGGCAATGTCCCATTGAGCGGAAATCTATAGCGGAACGGAATGTGCGGAACCAGCTTGACCAATCGTAACCACAGAAAAAGCGAAGGAAAAAAAACGGAATGGCTATGATTGGTCGAGCTGGTTCCGCACATTCCGTTCCGCTATATATTTCCGCTCAATGGGACATTGCCCTTACGCGCGTAAGACAGCCCGATGCATACTTATTCACGGATCTTTGTTAATTAAAATCTCGGTAACTATTGCAAATCTAGCAAAATGGTATAGGACTTTTTGACTCAGTTTTATTCCTTCTACCTGCCTACGAGAGATATTACACCAATTCTGGGACACCCTGTATACATATGATTTGTGGTTATGCGTATATGCGTACGTATATTTTGTACTTACGGTTGTCATCTGAGCTGCGTTCGAGAACATCACTCGTGTCACACGACGAGTGTCATTCTATCTATGTTTCATATCGAATGAGTGATAAATATAAAATAACGCTCGAGTGCTGTTCTCGAACGCAGCCCTGTTTGTTCTCTTAAATTATGTTTGCAATTGCTTTCGTAGCGCTCTCTCTCTCTCTCTCTCTCTTTCTTTCTCTCTCTCTCTCTCTCTCTCTCTCACTTGCTTGCTCTGTTTCTCTCGCTCTCGCTCACCGTCTCACATACACGTTTTGCTTCTGTTCCTTATTTTTTTGTTTTAAACGTGCTTGTACATACCGTTATCTGCCATCGAGCGAGCAAGTGAGTGAGAAAGAGAAAGATATTAAATATCACTTTGTTACGTCCTGGCCCCTGGAAACGGTCGGGCATGGACGGAGCGTAACACTAGTCGAATTTTCCTTATCTCTCGACACACACACTTGGAGATACGGTCGTGTGTGCGTGCGAGAGTCGAGCGATCTTTCGGGTCCGGCGGACGGGTCAACGGTCGTGTGCCGCTTTTACTCCGTCGCTCTTTGGACTTCGCTCGTGTGTCTCTTTTTAAGGCCTGAGACGCAAATCTCAATGGCCTGGGACGAGACTGTGCGATCTGTTTAAAGGTGCGGGATGGTGGGCATGAGGTCGATTAATAAAGTTTAGACATTGTCTATGCTCAAATGTATATATTTGTTTTTCATATGTGTGTTTGTGATTTTATTTACAATGATATTGTTTTAGTGTGGCTGATTTATACATTTTTTATTTGTTAGCATTGCGAACTCAGTCCAGTTCGACTTCTATAATTTCGGTTATCTTGCAGGACGTAGGAGGGAAAAGTTTATAGAAATCTTTTACAGGGACTAACCTGTGTTCCGAGAGGAGGGGGAATTTGACGGTGAGGAGGGCATTCGGAGGGTAGGTTGAGATTATTCGGTGGATTTTGGGGGGATCGAGGTTTTCGGAATCGACTACGTACGCGGTGGAGGTGGGGGTGGTGATTTTATACGCAGAAGCGAGTGCTAGGTAATGGAGAGGACGGGGGAAAGTGCGTGGACGAGAGGGGTCAGCGGGGCACTCGCCTAAATACTCTAGCTCAGGCGAGCATGGTGGCGAAGGGCGGAGTGAAGAAGAGCGCGGGGGAGACGACTGAGTTCGCGAACTTGGTAGTGTGTCTGTGTTGTCACTATAACTATTATTATGATTTTCGCTACTTCCTAGCGGGGTGGCTGGTTCGGTGAGGGGAGTCTCGGCTGGTGTTCGTAGTAGTGCCTCAGCCTGTTTTCGGGCCCGTTTTGCGGCTCTTTGTCGATAGCTCTTAAGTGCGCTTCGCGACGTCCACCGTTTCTTGGGAGCGGGCGAGTCCACTTAAAATTCGCGATCGTGAGTTTCAAGTGGCACGGGTTTCAGAGATCGGTTGCTGCCGAAGTCTATTCACTACTTCCTTTCCGCGATTTTATATTCGCGGGCGCGAGAGCGCGCTGAGAGTTGCTTGACGATCCTTGCGAATCGTTTGCATCTCGTATCAGCGTTAGCTCGTTTCTAAAAATGCGAGAGCGCGCTGAGAGTTGCTTGACGATCCTTGCGAATCGTTTGCATCCCGTATCAGCGTTAGCTCGTTTACAACAAGGGGAGCAACCCCGTTCTCGTAGATATCTTGGGTTTGTCAACTCTGATCGGCGTGAGGCACAAATATTTGCGACTTAATTCTAGCACTTACTACTTATTGTTGGTTTGTACCGGGCGGCAGCAACGTTGAAGCAACAGAGGGGCGGCGGCAGCGGTGTCGAGTGAGCTCCAACAGGATCCACAACACAATTGTTTTTTTGTCACTACTTTTGCTCGCGTATCGACAAGACCGCACTTCGGAAAACTTCGTTTATTTCTGATTACTAAGAGCCCTGCGGGGCTCTTTTTATACCCGTGAATCGGGAAATTCGGGATCGCCCGATTTCTCGTTATCCGTCGGATTTCCCTTGATTTCTTATCCCCGGGATGTATGTTACTGTTTACGATTAAAAACGAAAAAGAAAAAAACAGAAATTTTCCAAACTCTGTGATTCTTAATTCTATCAAGAATTGATATCCGGTCTCGCGCCAGTATCGCGCGGCTGCGTTCCCGTGATATCATATCTTGTTGTCACGTCGCGAGGAGGAAGTGGAGTCCACGGGACGTAACAACTTTATTTTGTCTACTTTATTATTTATTTGTAATCTTAAACTATGTCAAATCATACATATAGATTTCGATTTGTGTGAAATGTCAAAACTTCATGTGGAATGTTTCAAAATAAAAAATATTTAATGTAAAAAAACTTGTCGCGGCCGCACTTCGTCTTTAGTTTTTGTGCAGTTATGTTAAGTAAATTATACCAAATTTTTTGTTTTCATGTACACATAGACTTAATCGTCAATGTAAAAAAAATGAAAGATTTATTTTATAAATACTTTCCGAGAAATAGCATTGTTCTGTCTAAACTAGACGAGGAAAAGTGAAAATCTTATCAAAAGTTTGCATTTGCTTAATGTAAGAATTATTTCACTTTTAGTGCAATGCTGACTGGTTTGGTTTTGTATATGATATAAACCGCGTAGGTAAAACACGTCTGCTGTAGTTTTCAATGCAGCCACGCCAAGTTGTTTCGCCTTAATTATTTATGTTTCGACTTTTCACAAAAGGCAAACTCTAACTATTGATACAATGATTTTATACTGTTTAGTTTTTATATAATGATTTTTATTAATATATATTAATATATATTATTTTATATACTGTTTTTAATTAAAATGTACACAAGTGTACTTGGTGCTACTTTTTCATATCACTTTTTTTGTAACGTAGGTTTTGTAGAAATAGTAAAAGTTTACTTGGTACTACTTTTTGATATCAGTTCTTGTGTAAAATAGGTTTTTGGAGACAGAACTCGTTATAAGGATTTTAGAAAACAAATTTTGTAGTATGTAATTTTATAAAACATGTTTTATAAAAAAAGAATTCTTTATTGTAAACTAACCTACATTTTTCTTGCATACTAAAAAGTTTAAATACAATAGGTATTGTGCGTGTACTTGACGCCTGTTGTTACCTTTTTTTGAAAAGATAAGTTTTTTGAGATATCACACATTTTATAGTATAAAGCACATAATACTTTGTATTTAAGAATGAGTTTTAATCACAACAAACAAATAAATAATAAAGTAGACAAAATAAAGTCATATTTAATATCTTTCTCTCTCTCACTTACTTGCTCACTCGATGGCAGATAACGGTATGTACAAGCACGTTTAAAACAAAAAAAATAAGGAACAGAAACAAAACGTGTATGTGAGACGGTGAGCGAGAGCGAGAGAAACAGAGCAAGCAAGTGAGAGAGAGAGAGAGAGAGAGAGAGAGAGAGAGAGAGAGAGAGAGAGAGAGAGATTTGATTGAT
>NW_018021472.1:0-2521 GCF_002006095.1 Pseudomyrmex gracilis
GGAAATTTGACACATACTCTCTCAATTAAAAATTCTTCACCTGACGGCAAAAGAAGATTTATTTTTTCTATATTATTATTCCATATATCTTTAACAACAGAAATCACTTTACCTATTGTACCGTTTACAAGGCCTTTGCTAGCA
This sequence comes from Pseudomyrmex gracilis, assembly GCF_002006095.1. Taxonomy (NCBI): domain Eukaryota; kingdom Metazoa; phylum Arthropoda; class Insecta; order Hymenoptera; family Formicidae; genus Pseudomyrmex; species Pseudomyrmex gracilis. The sequence goes on from NW_018021472.1 coordinate 145, forward strand.
TCGATGTTACGTCTTATCATAACTTTTGCTCCAATTTTAATAATAATTTTTTTCGCAAGTCCGGCTGTTCTTGAAGTATCATCTTCATGACTTGACAATGATTTTACAACTTTCTTTTTTACGTAGCGATCACACTTTACTTTATCTTCCGCAATTCATACTATTTCTTCAGCAACAATTGTTCACGTAGTTTACTTACGTGGCGGATTACCGTATCCATGCGTCCATTCAGTAACTTAAAAGAACGTGGTAGCTGGCGCAGTATTATGTCCACGGGGTCGTGTGTCTGTCCGCTCGGTTCCTCGGCCTCACGTCCCGCGGCACCTCTCGCACCTAACTCGTCTTACATTCTGTCGACCTCCCGCTTGACATCTTCGCCAGCCCGACCTATGTCCTGCTCGTCATTTACTTGTTTTATCTGATTAGCATCCATCGCGTTACTTCGGAACAATTCGTTCTCGTACAAAACTACACAAGACCTCTGAGTACCACTTCTCGGGGTTCCACTGTTCTCAACTCTACCGCTATTTGTTACAACCTGTAAATGACCGGCTATACTACCGTCTAAATCAAACGGAAATTCTCTTTTTAATCACATTTGGATACAAATTCCTATCCTGCCTATTTATTTCTGCTTCTTGATACAGCGCCGTTGGTGCGGTTCTCGCACCAGTAATAAACTTTGTAATAACCGCGCAACTCGTTCGGATTGTACGCCGTGCTGTCGCAAACGCCAGTTACCGGACATACGTATCGCTCGCTGTTACAAAATATTTATTCAAATTACAGTAGTTGACCTACGTCCCGCTTACAAGAGTTGTATCTGTGTGGTGTTGCTGACTCAGCTTTCCTCGCGCCGCCGCTATCGCTGCTTTGCCACTTTACTAGTTTGTTGTTTCGCTGCTTCTCTGCTTTGCTGCTATTTTGCCTGCATTGGCTGCCTTGTTGCCTTTGCTATTATTTCGACCACACTTACTGCTTCCTTGTGCTTTTCCTGGCCGTTCCATTTCAGCTGCTTGCTGCTTGCTGCTTCCGGAGTTTCCCGGCAATAGATTTTGTTTTTGTTCTACTATTGCAGTCCGGCCGCTTTCTTATCTCCGCCTTGTGTCACTGCTCGCCGCTTGGCTTGCGTTAGGTTAGGTCAGTGCTGCCGTGTATCTCGAGACTGTGAGTTCGCAGTGTCTTTCTTCTTTTTTTGAATGATTTATGACACTTTTAATGACTGCGTTTACTTTTTGTTTGTTTCAGGAGCAGAGATTCCACGAAGTGACTTCCGGATATATATATTCTTTTGTAGTAAAGTTTACAGAATATAATTTTCAGTAGAATATTCTGCGCTTCTTTTTTTTCTTTTTTTTCTCACCCGGTGTCCGTTTCTTCAATCCAACCGAAATCTTCTGTTGAGTCCTATCCTCGACATACAGAATGAGAGATCCCACTGCTGCCACCAACATTTGTTGGATGTCGAGGAGGTTGGTTGGTGAGAAGAATAAGATCTACTATTGATATTGAATAAGAAGGCCGTACAAGTGTTATATAGGATAAACGTGTATGATTTTATTGTAAGATTTTTATTCAGACGTTTTGATCTAAATCAGATATTCTTCAGTGAATAACTGTTAGAACAATATTATACAGGGTGATTCAAAACAACCCGTTATCCTTGAAAATACAAATTCTTGACTAAATTTTAAGACAACTTTTTATGTACCAAATTTTGACTGAAGCTTACTTTTTGAGTTACTAATAAAAATAGTTGACGTACCATGAATCGGATCCAAGAGGTAGGCAAGGGCGGCGCAACTCACCGTGATTGACAGTGATTTTTGTGATGCACAGATTAAATAATACAAATTACGAATGAGTAAATAAATAAGTAAAAAAAAGAAAGAGAGAGAGAGAAAGAGAAAGAGAGAGAGAGAGAGAGACAGAAAAAGATATAGAAACAGTGCGTAGCAATTAGCTGATCGCGTCAGGCACCACACGTAATCGCCCGCGTCTGACGGTGAGTTGCTCCGCCTCTGCCTACTTCTTGTATCCGACTAGTGGTAAGTCAACTATTTTTATTAATAATTCAAAAAATAAGCTTCAGAGAAAATTTTGCCAGATAAAAAGTTGTCTTAGAATTTAGTCAAGAATATGTATTTTCAAGGGTAACGGGTTGTTTTGAATCACCCTGTATATGTTTAAAGATAAAATTGATTATAACTTAATAAATAATAATTAGCATTAACTCACTAATCTAGTAGTGGTAACAGGAGTCATATCACCAGTCTCAGAACAACTTTAGATGTACACATGTTTGTAAACTCACAGTGATATGACAACTTCACATAAAACGACTGTTTATATACGTTTATACCCCACTCTTGTGTCA
>NW_018021472.1:2636-2846 GCF_002006095.1 Pseudomyrmex gracilis
TTGTAATTTAATATTAATCATTTCTGATACTGTTCTTTTATAGTAAAATTTTTCTTTGTCTAAAATTTTTGTTTCTTGCCAATTGAATTCGTGTCCAGTAGTTAATCGATGTTCGGTGACGACAGAACACTTGATTAATTGTCTATTTATTTGGTTCTTATGTTCCAAAATTCTGGTTTTTAATTTTCTTTTGGTTTGACCCACATATGT
>NW_018021472.1:3477-17112 GCF_002006095.1 Pseudomyrmex gracilis
ACATATGTGGGTCAAACCAAAAGAAAATTAAAAACCAGAATTTTGGAACATAAGAACCAAATAAATAGACAATTAATCAAGTGTTCTGTCGTCACCGAACATCGATTAACTACTGGACACGAATTCAATTGGCAAGAAACAAAAATTTTAGACAAAGAAAAATTTTACTATAAAAGAACAGTATCAGAAATGATTAATATTAAATTACAANACCATTCTTTAAATATAATGTCTGACACANAAAAATTGAAACCTTATTTCTCTTTATTACAAACATACAAAGACATTAATAGAAAANAAATTCAAGATTGTGGTTTGACTCATGTATTGTTGAAGAATTTCAAGTAAAGGTTANTGACACAAGAGTGGGGTATAAACGTATATAAACAGTCGTTTTATGTGAAGTTGTCATATCACTGTGAGTTTACAAACATGTGTACATCTAAAGTTGTTCTGAGACTGGTGATATGACTCCTGTTACGACTACCAGATTAGTGAGTTAATGTCAATTATTATTTATTAAGTTATAATCATTTTTATCTTTACACATATATAATATTCAAACAATTATGACTTAAAGCTTGTTGAAATTAATAATAGGATATATATAAGGCTATACGAGCCATCCTCAAGATGTTTGAGTAGAAACTGTACGTGTATATATATACATCCACATGAAACGAATTCAACTTGTAAATTTTTACAAGTGAGTGTTTTTTTGAGTTGAAAACTCAATTTGTAAAACCATACGGGATGCCGGATTTGCATCTCACATATGACAGACCCCGGATACCCCCTATCTAATTTTAAAATTTGCGAAAAAAAAAGAATTGAGTTTTCAACTCAAAAAAACACTCACTTGTAAAAATTTACAAGTTGAATTCGTTTCATGTGAATGTATATATATACACGTACAGTTTCTACTCAAACATCCTGAGGATGGCTCGTATGGCCTTATATATATCCTATTATTAATTTCAACGAGTTTTAAGTCATAATTGTTTGAAAATTACGCTGGCTGAAGAATAGCGTTAAACAACATTTATCAGACCATCTTCGATATATATGTATTAATATTGCAAGACTAACTCCAAGTGCCTCGGTGGCCTAACAGAGAAGGCGATGGCACGGAAAGCCGGAGATTTCAGGTTCGACTCCTGGCCGAGAAGTTTTTTTCGCAAATTTTAAAATTAAATAGGGGGGTATCCGGGGTCTGTCATATGTGAGATGCAAATCCGGCAGCCCGTATGATTTTAAAAATTGAGTTTTCAACTCAAAAAAACACTCACTTGTAAAAATTTACAAGTTGAATTTGTTTTATGTAAATGTATATATATACACGTACAGTTTCTACTCAAACATCTTGAGGATGGCTCGTATGGCCTTATATATATATCCTATTATATATAATATTGTTCTAACAGTTATTCACTGAAGAATATCTGATTTAGATTGAAACGTCTGAATAAAAATCTTACAATAAAATCATACACGTTTATCCTGTATAATACTCGTACGGCCTTCTTATTCAATATTAATTTTTGACGAATAATAATAATAAATTTTTTCTATTATTGAAATTATTTACATATCCTTTAGTGCTCCTTAAGGGGCACACCTAGATTGAAACTTTTAAAAATTTGATTTTTTTACACTTTTCGATAGTCTATAGCTCCAAGAATAACATACTAAAATTTCAAGAGTGGATCTCAACTAGTTTTTGAACGACAGCCTTCTAAAGAGCAGCTGCTTGTCGGTCAGAAACGTACGTAAGTTGAGGGGCCGTACCTCCGTTATTATTCGGGCTCTGTCGGCATTGTATATATTATAATAGTAATCCAGCAGGTACTTTTCGAGGAAGAGGAAGGTGAATTGTATGAGCCTGGAATAGCAGATTAGCTCTAGGTATGATATTTCTCGATTTATAACAATGAAATCAATATTTTTATCTTTAAACGCGTTTTTCTTAAACCGACATTTTTCAAATTTGCTGCAGTTCTAACTCGAATACAAATTATCCAATCGACTTAAATTTTTTTGGAACGTGTTTAGTATTTGTTTTTCCATACAATGTCCCTCCAGTTTTTTGATTGGATGAAAAATGTTAATTTGCCACGCAAAAAACCACCAGATTTTTAAGCGTAATTTGAAACTTTTTTTCAAAACTCCGCCATTTTGTTGGATTTTAATTTTTTTTTCATAATCCTGCGTCATTGTACGGAAAATACCTTCTAGTTTAACGGACATTTTTTGTTTTTTGATTTTAGGCACTCTGAAGACCGCAATCACTGCAGCAGTGGGAGAACTTTTATTTGGAGACTTAAGAAATGGCGCATAAGTCGCTGATAATTGATTATTTTCACACAAAAAAATTGCTGCACATAGATCATTTATCCACAAACATATCCTCAAAATTTCAAAACATTCGATGCCATACTTTTCTTTTAATAATTTTCCCAAAATCACCTTTTTTGGAGGCAATCACACTAGTTGTGACCCTTAAATGTTCTTTTTCTTACACGGCTGTTACTCACTGCGGTACACTCTCTGGCGTGCGGAGCCTCACAGTAAGTTTAGTAGCCAGATCACGATCTCTGCTTCATCCGCGCGATCAATTTATAGTAGATCGATCGCGTCGATTCAGCAGGCCCACCGGTCCTAGCAACGGCCGTGCTAGTTATTGGTGCCGGTGTCGACATATGCCGCGTTGCACTTCGGACAATGTGGCGATGTGTCGCACCCTGTGGCAACCAGCAGTTCTTCCTAGAACTTCTGTTGCCCTGCAATCTAACCTAACCTAACCAGGTCATTGAGCAATGACAGTGATGTCTCATCACATTGCTCAATGGCCTCACTTTACTTAACTCTACTTTAAAAACTGCTGCACAACATACTACTTTGTTCAAATATGCTAAAAAATATGAGACTTACAAAATTTAGGAATATTTCAACATTAAAACACAAGTACCTATTACGTATACAATATATGTATATTAGTAATTAAATAACGTTAATACATTTACAATGGCTGTTTGAAGCAAAACACTGCTGATGATGTGTATGTAATGTGTACTTTTAGTTGAGAAAAATTAATATATAATGTTTTCGGCCTTTGAATTACGTCTTTTTCAATATAAGTGTGTGGACATAGTTAACAAATTCTTGAGTCAAGCTTTAACACAATTTTCACATGATTACGCTCAGCGAGTTACAAAGTAACTGGGTAGTCAGTGTTTTACTTCAAACAGCCATTGTCAATGTCTTAACGTTATTTAATTTTAAAAAATTTGAAGCTGACTACATCTATCATTATTTATTTATATATTAGTAATGTTTCACACAAAAAATTGTTATTTAATAAAACATTTTTGATTAATTATCATCAGATTCATGCACACGTTCATAATGAACACATTTTATTCACTAACTGTGGTGCAGCCACGCCAAGTTTGTTTGCCTTAATTATATTTTATGTTTTGCCTTTTCACAAAAAGCAAAGTCTAACTATTGATAAAATGATTTTATACTTTTTATTTTCTATATAAATGTTTTTAATACCACAAGTGTACTTGGTGCTACTTTTTGATATTACTTCTTTTGTACAACAGGTTTTGTAAAGGAAGAATATGAATAGTAATATTATTTTTGTTTTTTATTGTTTAAAGTAGACGAATCAACCAAATGAGCATTAAATCCAAGGTAATGACGGAATGAAAATACTAATTTATGTGTGATGTGTAAACGTTTCGATCAATATATTTCTGATCATCTTCAGTAACTGTATATAAAAATAATTTTACAGAAAAGTAGTAATAACGTTATAACACAGAAAGATACGGGAATACAAATATTTAAATAAAATAAAAATGAAATAAAAGAAAAATGACACGTACGCACCTAAATTGACAAGTTCAAATCTGCAACCGTCGAAGTGAGTTAGCGTAAACAACAGCAAAAATAGATATAACGAATAACAATGCCATACGTACTAAAAAGTAGGATGGCCCAAAGATCTGTAAATTAAACATTAAATAAAGATTGATATTGAATAAGTTTTGTCAAGTGAATAAAAGGAAGTCAGAATAAGAGTCACAAGTGTAAGTTATTGTTAAATTAAAAAGATTAGTCGAATTAATAAAGTCAAATTAATGAAGTCAAAGGAGTTTAAGTTAAAAATTAGATAAGGAGTAAAAAACTTACTCTTAATTGCAGGATTGAAAACCGATAAACTCATACCGTTATCGCCGACACACAAAAAAAACGGAAACAAACATGACTGTCACACATCGCAGTTAAGACACAAATAAGAGGTGTCATGTAACAACACGCAAACAGATTGAAGATCCAAGAGACGGAAGAGAGGATAAATAACACGTGACTAACAAAACTTCTTGATCAAAAGAGTGTATATAGGATTAAGAAGCTCTGTGTCTTTCATAGAATTGACACCAGAATCTTGCATTTTTATGTGCAACATCTCTGAGATTAGCTTTTTATGATAAAATTGTTCAGAGTCTAAAATTCTAATTTTATCCCATTGGAAATCATGGCCCAGGTTGCTGCGGTGTTTGTTATCAACGGATAGGTTTTTGTAATTTTGATAAAAATTACGTTGATGTCAAGCTAATCTCGTTTTTAATTGTCTTCCTGTTTGGCCTACATAAGAAGATGCACAGGAATTGCATTTTATATTGTTTGTTTTTGTTTTGTTTGTTTGGCGTGTACTTGGCGCCTTTTGTTATCTTTTTTAAGAAGGTAAGTTTTTTAAGATATCACACATTTTGTAAAATTTACGTTCACATTCAAATTTATTTTCTTTTCTATTCTCTCTTTTTTCTCAATTCTTAATAAAATATTTATTTTTTTATTTCTTTATTTCTTTATTTCTATATTTATTTTTTTTTGTTTTTCTTTTCCAAGAAAAGAATAACATTTGTAGCACCTTTAGGCCAGTGGTGTTTTGTAAATTTGCGTATTATCACTTTTGAGCCAGCTCGATTTTCCATCTGTACACATACTTGTATAATGACTGTTTTCAATACAATCAATTTATTAAATATAACATTTATTACTTTATACAACTGTCCACCTACTGACACTTTAGTCGTTGGTACAGCACGTAGATTAAATTTGTTTGCTAGTATATTTGCTAGTATACTTTCCTATCTTCTGGTAAAAAAAATAAGAAAATGAATAATAAGTATTTCTCTTGTTACTGTGTTAATTCTCTTTTAAATATCATTCTATCCTTTACAAGTTTTAAATAAATTGTTATATGATTCACACCAATAAGGACAGGTAAAAGTGAAATTTTACCCGTTTAAATTATAACTCTTTTTTTCTAACTTAATAACAAGATATGCTATTACTTCGACAATAGAACAAATATTAAATGTGTAGAACGAATAAATCACGGCCATCCTTGTTACGCGTGAGCTTTTTTTCTCGATTGATGTTAAATAAGTCAAAAAAAAAAAAAAAACATTTCTGCCGTCTCCAAATGCAGTTTTTACACATCGCGTATTCAAATTTACCATTTATTACACACAGATCTCGGATCGCGTTAAAATATGTCAAACAAAAGCTTATAATTCTTAAACAATACAACACGCATATTTTACACATTGCGTAAAAAACTTTAAAATTTATTAACATTTTTATTCTGGTTTTCTTTTTTTTTTTTGGTTGATCGCACTGTCCAAGAAAAATATTCCGTACAAAAAAGGATGGACAATTTATACTAATAAAATATATACAAGAATCTTAAATGTGTAGAATTAAATAAATAAATCACGTACATATTTGCTACACGTGATCTTGCCGTTTTTCGAGACTTGAGTGTCAAAACAACAAGAAAAACCTCCCTTAAATAATAATGTAACGGAACCGCCGTGTTATGCGCGGCTCGCCTGGCTTTCCGCCTGCCGGACAGCTCGGTCAGACCAGGATTCGGGTGAGGAAAAGGAAGAGATTGCGACACGTTTGGTTTGCTGCTATAACTCAATGATAATATATTCTGAAACTACGTTATGTACAATGTCTTAGTGACGTGGGCTCGGAGCCCTTACGGTCCGGCGGTTTTGCGGCCTGTGATTGGCGCGCGCTTACTATTGCTAGTTGGTTGCGGCTGGCGCGGAAACGGGACGGGAACTTACTTACTAAGAAGGCATATATAATGCCAGGATAACACGGGGCTCGAGGCCCTGGCGGATGAACGGTTCGCGGCCCGTGATTGGTGCGCGCGTACGGTCGCGGGTCGGTCTCTGCCAACGCGGTTACGGAACAGAATCTTACTGACTAAAGGGGAACGTATTTACAATACCAAGAGGACGCGGGGCTCAAAGCCCTTACAAGTTAACGGTTCGCGGTCTGTGATTGGCGCGGACGTACTGTCGCTTATCGGTCTCGGCCGATGCGGGAACGGAACGGAAACCTACTTGCTAAGACAGGAGGGACGCGAGTATATACAGCGAGGGGTATTCGGTTACGGGGACGCGGTTACGCGGGTCGGCGTTGGAGACGCGGTGCGCGGGCGCGTAGGGTCGTGGCACAACGTGGTGCACGCGGTCGGCGGGTCAGGGCGGCTACGGAGTAGCGAGAGATCCGGGTACGCCGTGAGAACGGCGGTTTTGGTGCGCCGTGAGAACGGCGGTTACGGCGAGCCGTGAAAACGGCTTTCGGCGGGCCGTGAGAACGGCCGAGGGGACGGTCGGTGTACCTGGGCCAATGCCCCGGGCACGGTCGGTGCGGGAACCTTCCGAGTCAGCACCTCGGAGAGGCCAGGATGGGCTGCCTGAGTCAACACCTCGGGAGGTAACGGTCAGGATTCCCCCCGAGTCAACACCTCGAGAAGGAAGGATCGGGTTTCCCGAGTCAAACACCTCGGGGGAGACGTCGCTGGCTCGAGGCAGCTCCTCGAGCGGGTAATATCGGGGCACGGGTGTCTTCCCGAGTCAGCACCTCGGGAAGAAGGAGTTTTGATTCCGAGTCAGCACCTCGGAGATCGGAGTCGGTATACTTCGAGACAACGCCTCGAAGGTGGGTTGTCGGTTCCGAGTCAGCACCTCGGAAACCTAGGAATGCTTCCGAGTTAACACCTCGGAGAGCGGGATGGGAAAGGAATGGTGCTCGGAGCCGGTTTCGCTCGCCTTATATACCCGGCGACGGCCCGAGCTCGGTCCGGGGCGCGGTGTGCGGTGCGCGCAGGCCCGCGAGTGGGGTTCCGCACCGGCGCGGTACGGTTTGCAATCGCGGCGCTTGTGGTCCCTAGATTTAGGGCGCGTTTGCAAGACTCGGTGCGGGTGTACACGGTGTAGCACTTTCGGTGCGGTTTAACGGCTAATTGCGGACGGGTAATAATACTATGCTGTAGATATTTGTATAGATATAAATATATTATGTGAACATATATGTGTTACAGTGGTAGGGTGACGGGGTGCCTGTTACAATAAAATACACGCATATTTTACACATTACGTAGCAAACTTTACTGTTTAATAATTTTCATTTTATTTTTCTTTTTTCCGCATAATTTTCGCAAACATTATGCTTGCGAAACAAACCTACGAGTTTAATATATAATTGCAAAACCAAGAAATAAATACTTAGACAATACTATTACTTAGACAATATGACAAATTTGAAATGTGTAGAGAATCGAATAAATCACGACCTGAGTCCTGCTATGCGTGAACTTGTTTTCCCGACTGACATCTCGGTCACGTTCAAATGCTGCAGTTTTTACGTATTGCGTATTAATCGGTTAACTGGCACAGCTTTTTTTACTATTCATGCCCGAACTGGTAACATCAAAAAATTAAGTAAATCCCACCAAGATTTGGTATATAAGGGTTTTTTGAGTCGTTTAATTGATTCAGGGGGTTATTTTTTTTGACCTGACACTCCCCAACCCCTAAAAATTAGAATCTAGAGGTGAGTTTTTTCAATTTTTTACTAAACTCTTTTTTTGTTCTGTCGCTTTTATTGCGGGATGAATAGAGGTTTAGGGGGTTATTTTTTAACTGTTTTTATTTGTTACAAAACTGTTGAATAATTTTATGAATTCTTTCTTTCTTTCTTGAAAATCTGATTTCAGATTTTTGACAGCCATTTTGAGTCTGCCATTTTAAAATTTAAAATTCCAATGCCAAGTTCAGATTCAGCGACTCCAAAAACCCCTATATACAATTTTTCTAAATCCCGATAATTTTTTAATATTTGGCAACTATTTTGGTTCGGCCATTTTGAGTCTGCCATATTGAATTTTACAATTCCAATGCCAAATTTAGATTCAGCGACCTAAAAAACCATTACATACCAAGTTTCATTCAAATTGTTTAAAAATCAAAAAAGTTATTTTATATGAACATATATGATATATAAGCAGAAGTGGCCAGATTGTTTTTGATCATATATATAATACATTGCCAGGTATAACCGAATAAAATTTACCGTTTTATTGTTTATTCACAATTAGTATCACAATTATTATCACAAAACTTCGATTGCGTTAAAGTATGTCCAACACAAGCGTATACTTGTCAAAATGATGTTCGCACTTACTCTCGTTGCGCTCTCTCTCTCTCTCTCTCTCTCTCTCTCTCTCTCTCTCTTTCATTACATATTACGATTCTCTTCCGTTTCTTTCGTTTGCGCTCATACCCGCCATCTCTCTTAGAGTCCAACAATAAGAACCTGGACACATTTTTGCACACATTCTTGGTCCGGACACGACGTTTGGATAATATAATCTGGAATAATAAATTTCACATACATTTTTGTTTATCTTCCATTATCTCCGTTTAGAAGTCACAAACAAAAAACGCAAAAATATTTTATTTTTTATTTTTTCAATGCAAATCGAAGAAGTCTAAAAAGAAGTTGATCATTTCAGTCGTTATTAAAAAAAATTGCTGATTAAACACCTTCCTCCTCCACTGAAATGCCTGATTTTTGCGTATAAGAGACTCAGTGTGCTCGCGCAGTTCGAGCGCCACTTCGTTGCGCGCAAACTTGGCGCGAGGCATTACCGTGATTTTTTCCTCTTGATAATATGTTTATCATACATGTTTTACAAACGTTCCAAATAGAACGTTTTATATGAAAAACAGTAAATGCCTGAAAACATTTCTGGTTGTTGTGGCAACATTGCATAAACGTCTCTAGGACGACACGGAAAAGGTCGCACAGCTTAAATGTAACGTTATTGCAATGTTGCTAGAACAAAATTTTGTTTTGTTAGTGCCAGTTACATTCAAGTGTCCGCGGCGTGTTGTTTTTATTCGCCATACGATTTACGGCGAGATATTTTACGGCGAAACAAACGAAAAAAAATTCTCGCGCGGCGTAACGCTTTACGCCAGCGGTGCGCACAGATCCGACGCGAAAATTTTACTTCTCTTGCGACGTGTTGCTTTCTGTTGACATACGACAAGAAAATACAGAGTGCTCGTGGCGTGTTGCTTTTATTTGGCTTACGACAAAGAATTGACTCTCTCACACGCACGAGTTTCAGCGGCGTGTTGCTTTTCTCATCTTTACGACGCGAGAGACAACGCGCGCACCGTCGCCGCGTTTGCGGAGTCTCGTCTAACCGACAAGACAAATCCCCAAGCCGAGGGCTGAGTCTCAACCGATCGCAACGTGGTAACTGCTCTACCAAATACAACACCTTGCCAGGTACCTAAGTCGTCTACAGACAATTCCGAGTCTCAAAATCGAACTTGCAATACCCATGATCGACCGCTATAACCACGACGCAACGCCGTGCTTGGTGAGATTCTGAACACGCGGGCGCGTAAGCGCCGCACGACAAACCGAGCTCGTGCGACGACAGGGAAAAAGTCCCGCCGCCTAGTGTCACGTTGTTTTGAGCTTTTTGACTCCCGAAACTCTTAGAGATATCATTGCTACCTTTGACTAGAAAGAATACGGCCTTAGAGGCGTTCAGGCATAATCTCACGGATGGTAGCTTCGCACCACCGGCCGCTTGACCGAGTGCGTGAACCAATTGTCCGAACCTGCGGTTCCTCTCGTACTGAAGAGGATTACTATCGCAATGACCAATTATCAGTAGAGTAAAACTAACCTGTCTCACGACGGTCTAAACCGTCTCACGTTCCCTGTTGGCGGGTAAACAATCCGACGCTTGGCGAATTCTGCTTTGCAATGATAGGAAGAGCCGACATCGAAGGATCGAAAAGCGACGTTGCTATGAATGCTTGGCCGCCACAAACTAGTTATCCCTGTGTAACTTTTCCGACATTTCTTGCTAAAAACTCTTTAAGCTAAAAGAATTGATAGGCCGTGCTTTTGCAGTTTTTATGCGTACTGAACATCAAGATCAAGCCAGCTTTTGCCTTTTTGCTCTACGCGAGGTTTCTGTTCTTGCTGAGCTGGCCTTAGGACACCTGCGTTATTTTTTGACAGATGTACCGCCCCAGTCAAACTTCCCGCCTGGCAGTGTCCTCTAATCGAATCACACGGGAGTATTGACGGCGAACGGCCGGAGCCAAACGCCACTCTGACACTCTTGGTTTAAGAACACCGTGACCACCGGGACGCGAAGCCCTCGGGGCACGCGCTTTGCCTAACCGAGTAAGTAAGGAAACGATGAAAGTAGTGGTATTTTACCAAGACGCGTTGCCGCGTCTCCCATTTATGCTACACCTCTCATGTCTCCTTACAATGCCAGACTAGAGTCAAACTCAACAGGGTCTTCTTTCCCCGCTGATTTTTCCAAGCTCGTTCCTTTAGCAGTAGTTTTGCTAGAAGGTAGATAGGGACAAACTAAGTGCACAAAGTGATCATAGACTACTAAACTGAGAGCCGAGGCACCCTAGTCGGTCACCCGCACCTAATCTCATAAAACTAAAGGCGACTGGACCACACTTTACCTTCTGCTTCAACTAGGTCAGTAGTGTAAAAGCAACAAGTCCAAAAAAAGTTCCCTCACTTGCTGAGGTTAAGTTTCTTCTAAGCCTAAGTCGCCTTAGTCCCTTTTATTTTACTGTATTTATTCACAAATACGATGGCGACGGCGAGAGTCGCGGGAAAATAAATTAACCTTTTAGCTGCGAGAGTGGTCGATATATGGACCACTCTAGAGACATAGAATATTTGAAGTTTTTAGATCAAATTTGATGTTCTGAATACATAACAAATAGTTTTAAAATTTCTCAAAACATTCTTGACCTTAAAATACTGACTTTCAAAATCAAATTTCATTTTTAGTAGAATCGAAGAGTTTAGAGTGTTTTCCTATGCAAACTGATGAACTGAATACAAAAAAAAATACTGAAAAAAATCACTGACGCATCCTTGACCTTGAAAAGCTACACTCTACGTCACAATTCATTTCTTGCATAAGCGAATGTTGGAGATGACTTTGAAACGTCATTGACGCGCTACAGTGAGAAAAACCGTAAAAAAATATCCTAAGGTGAAATTTTAGTTTCCAGTACAAACGCAGTGGGCTGCATCTATATCTGAAGGTTACATAAAATATACTGCGGCATTCATTCAAAGTTATATCATTCAATACTTGAATGTGAAAAAATTGATTTATTGTTAGTATCTACAAGACGACCGGCACTCGGTTTTTTTCTATAGAGGAATTAATTTTTTACTCATTCACTTTTGTAATTTTATAATATGTAGCAGATTGCTCCTTTTCATTCAATATTTATTATTTTCTAGGATATTTATATTATGTATATAATTTTTACTATTTTCATTTTCCTTCAATATTGATCGACCAGTGTCTCGTACTTTTATCTTTCATAAAATGGCTAAAAATGGAGCTTGGAGTAGTGGCGAGTCCGAACCAGAAAATGAAATATTAGAAAATGAAGACATCGGTGAAATCGAATTGAAAGACTTTTATTATAACGAACCTAGTAGTGATACTAGGCCGGTTCTAAGACAGGAGTTCCGAGGGGGGTGCGGGGTATGACGTCACAGGGGGAGGGGTGACGTCACACGGAGGGGAGGGAGTATGACATTACAAAGAGAGGGGATACGACATCACAGGGGGAGTATGACGTCACGCGGGGAAAGGGGGTATGACGTCACAGGAGAGGGTTGACGTCACTCTGACGTCACGCGGGGGGCGTGGCTCTGACGTAACAGGATATGACGTCACTATGACGTCACGCGGGGGAGGGTGGTATAAAGTTATAGGGGGGGGGTGACGTCACTATGACGTCACGCGGGGGCGTGGCTCTGACGTCACAGGATATGACGTCACTATGACGTCACGCGAGGGAGGGTGGTATAACGTCACAGGGGAGGGGTGACGTCACTATGACGTCACGCAGGGGCGTGGCTCTGACGTCACAAGATATGACGTCACGCGAGGAATGACGTCACTATGACGTCACGCGGGGAAGCGTGGCTCTGACGTCACAGGATATGACGTCACGCGGGAAATGACGTCACGCGACATTATGGCGACTTCACACGCGGTGGGCTTCGTTATGACGACTTCACACGTGGCAATATAGCGGTTCGACAAGATGGCGTCACAGGATATAACGCGGCGGGCACCGGTATGGCGGCTGCAATATAGCGGCGACAATATGGCGACTTCAAGGTATGTACTATTTACTATATGCATGGTATATATTTCTTAATGCTGTACGACAATACCGCGTTTCCAAGTAGTTGATGAATATCCATCTGCTTCTGGATGATCGTTTGCCATGTGGCAAATGGTATAAGCAATGAATTGCCACGGTTGTCTCCGATAACGATCTCCACATACGAAATTGGACCGACACTTATTCCAATCTCAATGTATTTGTACACTGTTGATGTTAACGCGTACCGTCTTCCCAAAATGCGAGTCGCCTGATGTGGCGGAGACGCTGTTGACACACTGTAAAAAATATGTGTAAATAAAGTATATGCCAAAATCAAGTAAAGCGACAATTTACTCACTTGTTGCGTGCAACCTTCGTCTCACCGTTGTATTTTCCGCTAGTCGCTACGNTATACATTGTATCTTCTTGAAACCGCGNTCGAAAATTGACTGATGCGGTGTCGCGTAATAACTTTCTTAAATATTGCCCGGCCCCACTACTTTGGATTAGAAAAGTGATGATGGCATCAAAAATTATGACTCATTCTATATATTATATTAAATGCACTTTTGTTTGCCGGATATCAAATTTCACCAATTTGATTACGTATTAAAGTAACATAATCCTATATTACAAAATGCTGATGATAGCAAAAAATTGCTAACTGCGTATTAGAGAAAAAATGATTGGTGAAATGACTCATAAATTCTGCAAAATATGCACTTTTGTTTGCTGGGTATCAAATTTTATCGATTTGATTACGTATTAAAGTAACATAATCCTATATTAAAAAAATGCTGATGATAGCAAAACAAAATTGCTTTTTTCGTGTATCGAATGTTACTTCTATTAAACAAAGACAGCATCAACAAAATTGCAGCATCAGCAAAAAATATACTATAAAAAGACGACATCGTCGCATAAAATTAGTATTTTATCATAACATAGAGTGAGTGATCAATCAGTGTGTTTCTTTTTGAAGACAAAGTGTTAAAAAAGTGACAAAATGGAAACTATCGCGCAATTAGAGCGCAATGTATTGGAGCAGTCGACT
>NW_018021472.1:17182-18810 GCF_002006095.1 Pseudomyrmex gracilis
GAAGGAGTAAAAGGCTCACTGCGTCGACAGTTTGCATACATTGGCGCCGGACATGGGCTTACATGGCGAGAAATAGACACCGCTTTTAAAAGTAGAATAATGACAGGTGTTATCCTTAACAAAAATCATATCGAATCTCGTCATTTTCTCGAACACGCGAAAAGCACGGTGTTGGAAAAAATACAAAATGCCACAGAAAAACACGATAGTTTAAAAATCAATACAGTGTTCAATGGTGAATTTGTATCGGGAGATAAACGAGCCAATAAAACTATAACAACAACAAATTCAGAACTCTTTTGTACTACCAATTTAGACGAGTTGTACGAGCGATACGTTATAGAACCCACGTTAGCGTCCTTAGATGAATTCCAAGAACGCGATAGCGGATGGGCCTTGTCACGTATACTGAATTTAACTGTAAACGTGAACAAATACAATCCATTGCNCGCAGGATGTCATATAAATTTGCCGCCAGAAGTTAAGTTTAAGAGAGCGGTGATTAACGTGCTATCCGAGGACAATGCATGCTTTGCATGGTCGGTGGTTGCCGCTCTTTATCCGGCTGTAGATCATGTATATCGCACATCATCGTATCCCCACTATACAACAGTGTTGAATCTACAGGACATTGAGTGTCCAATAAGTGTACACCAAATATCAAAATTTGAACGGNTCAACGAAATCTCTGTAAACGTGTACAGTATGGAATTGAAAAGAAAAAAGAAGAAGAACGAACTTGTCATCTTTCCAATACGTCTGACAGAACAAAAAAGAGAGAAGCATGTAAACTTGCTTTACGTTTCGGATTCACGAGACGTTAATCGTGGACACTTTGCGTGGATAAAGAATTTGTCTCGACTCGTGAGCGCACAACTAAGTAAAAAGGAACACAAAAAATATATTTGCAACAGGTATGCTTTTTGCGGAATGTATATATGTATAGGATATGTGATAAAATGAAAAAATAATGTATTATATATTTGCAGATGTTTACACTATTTCCATTCTCTGGACAAGTTGAATGTCCACATCGTAGATTGTGGAAAAATGAACAACTGCGTGATCCGGTTACCGACAGAAAAGAACAAGTGGCTCAGTTTTAGCAACCACAGCAGGAAGGAACGTCTCCCGTTNGTAGTATACGCTGACCTTGAGAGCATATTATACAAGACTGATGAAGGTCCGCAGCAGCAAACATCCTATGCGTATCAACATCACAAGGCGTTCAGCATAGGATATTACGTCCGCTGCTCATACAACGATTCCTGCTCTGCTTATCGGTATCATCGCGGCGAAGATTGCATTGCATGGTTTGTCGATGAACTCAAAGAATTGGCTAATCGAGTAAAAACTATTTTATCTACCAATGTACCCATGGAAACGTTAACGGAAGAACAAAGGTCAGCTTATTGTAACGCAAGTCACTGTCACGTGTGCAAAAAACCATTCGCGGCAGACGACATAAGAGTTCGCNATCATTGTCATCTGACTGGTAAATACAGAGGTCCCGCGCACTCCAACTTAAATTATAAAGATTCACATTGTATTCCAGTAATTTTTCACAATTTATCTGGTTACAATGCGCACTTTACTATTAAAGAGGTTGCAACTGCGTTCGAAGAAAA
>NW_018021472.1:19733-21701 GCF_002006095.1 Pseudomyrmex gracilis
ATGTCTGTGACATCAACCTCAGATATCGGCTACATCCTTGAAGTCGACCTCGAGTATCCTCGTGAACTGCACGACGCGCATGCTGATCTACCGTTCTGCCCGACGCGCGATAAGCCGCCTGGCAAGCCGCAGGAGAAGCTGCTTGCAACACTGCACGATAAATCGCGTTATATTATCCATTATCGCGCCTTGCAACAATGTGTGCGACATGGTCTTCGTATTACAAAGATCCATCGCATATTACAATTCGCGCAATCTTCATGGCTCCGCAGTTACATTGAATTAAATAGACAATTTTGAACGTCCCTACCAACAATTTTGAGAAAAATTTGTACAAATTGATGAATAATGCGGTTTTCGGTAAAACTATGGAAAATGTGCGTAACCATGTAGATAAAAACTCGTAACACAGTGGGACGGAAGATACGGTGCAGAAGCATTGATCTCCCAACCAAATTTTCACAGCCAAAGCGTCTTTTCTGAAAATTTTAATGCAGTTGAATTGCGTAAACTCGAGGTGAAATTCAACAAACCGATCTATGTGGGCATGTGTATATTAGACATATCCAAGACGTGTTTGTACGAATTTCACCACGATTACATGGCACCTCTGTACCAAGAAAAATGTAAAATTATGTACACCGACACAGACAGTTTCATTTATTTCATTGAATGCGAGAACGTGTACGATATCATAAAACGTGACATCGCTCGGTTTGATACAAGTGATTATCCGGCTGATAACGTGTATGGTATGCCACGCATCAACAAAAAAGTTCCAGGATTGATGAAGGATGAAAATAACGGAATGGTAATGACTGAATTCGTTGAACTTAGAGCAAAAATGTACGCATTGAAAGTGGACGGAAAGAGAGACACGAAAAAGCCAAAGGTGTAAAGAGTAGCGTCGTAGCGAGAACATTAACGTTTGCCGATTACAATCAGTGTTTGAACAATGAAATCGAAAAGGTGCGTCGACAGTCGTGTATACGATCAAAGCTACACGAAGTATACACTGTGTCCAAATCGAAACTTGCTCTAAGTCCACACGACGATAAGCGGTATATGGTACCCGATTCTACCGAAACGTTACCATGGGGACATTACAAAGTACTACAAGAAAACCGTGTATAATATAGATTATATGTATAGTGTCAATTACTATGTGTAATAATTATGTATATATGTTGTAAATTATGTATATGTCCGTGTATAATATAGATTATATGTATATTGTCAATTAATATGTATATGTTGTAAATTATGTATAACTTTAATTTATATAAATATAAATTTTTTTATAAAGTGTGTTTACAATACATTAGTTTTGTTTATCCAAGTTTTATAAAGTGTGTTTACAATACATTAGTTTTATTTATCCAAGAGTTGTGTGATTTGTCTAATCCCAGCCACTTCACATAAACCTTGTCGCCTTTTTTGCGCAAAATTTTTTTAACGAGATAAATTCTTCTGGATTTGCAACGCAATGCAGTTCATGTTCGTAGAATCCTCCAGCAACAGATTGTCCACGTGAATCCTCAAGCAGATATGTCACAGGATAGGTCGTTTGTATTTTACTGATGTTAAATACTTCAGTCGCCCAGTTTGGTGTATATTCTTTATCGAATATTGTTTTAAATTTGCTAACGCGTACTGGATCACCCACTTTAAATCGTGCTGGCCCTGCGATCTTGACGTTGTTGTACACTGTGGTTAAGAGCTTATCGGCGATTGCNGGGGTAACATCGATAGGTCGCATACCGATAGTTCGATGTTTTCGTGCGTTGTACTTCATAAGAAGACGCGGTAGTATGGAACTTCTAGGGGTTATTCAGTGCAACAGTAGAAAACATTTGAGTATAGGGACCCATGTCCGGAAAAGTGTCACTACCGCACTACGGCCCTAAGACGCGTTAAAATTTAGAAAGACGATGAATTGCCTAAATAGGATTTAATGCATTTAATGTT
>NW_018021472.1:22201-44483 GCF_002006095.1 Pseudomyrmex gracilis
GGACATGGGTCCCTATACTCAAATGTTTTCTACTGTTGCACTGAATAACCCCTAGAAGTTTGATCCCATAGTTCTGAAACACCCTGTATACATATATATACATACATTTCTATATAGTAGTAATTTAACCTACAAATAATTACCTACATTATTTGAACTACAAATAATGTAGTGTACGTACCTTTTTTCCGAATTGCACGAAATCTTTGAACACGTATTCGTGTTAATTTTCTAATTTTTTCCGCACGATCTTTTATTTTTTATTTCACTTCACACAACATTATGAAAATTGCAATTTTACAATGAATTTTTCTAACTCTCGATGATTCTTATTTCAATAAAATGTGCACATGCGCACATTCAATAAAGAATTTTAGAAAAAACCCAATCAGGACCGCATAAGGATTTCCTCAATGAAACGTTAATAGAGCAGCCCTCATTGCGGCGCTGACAGAAGGGCCACACGTATTAAATAATACGGTAACCCTGATGTAGACACTATCAGCACCGCATCAGGTTTTCCAAAATAAGGCAAGCCATGACATTACCTGATTGCGCCCGGAGCAAAATGCAGGCAAACCTTAATCATTTTCTCCTCGGGTATCTCTCGGGCTCCCGTGCGTACGCATATCTTTCGTGCCGCTCGACAAGTCTGCCGTGCCATGATCTGTGTATTCGAGGTGAAGTGATTCGAGTCAAGAGGGTGACCCCGACGGAGGAGATAGGAGCATGCCGGAGAACAACGGACGACGGTGAGGTGCCCGTTTCATTACTGTTAGCCACGAATCCGCGTCGCACAGGCCTTGTGTCGAAGCTGGTCGCTTGTATTTCGCGTCTTGTTTACGACGGCAAGGACGTGTCCTTGGCCGTATTCACGATTTTCGACAGCGGCCAGAATCGGGCTTCACGGGGCTTNGTAGCAGTAGTTTGTAGGTTAAGTGCATGATTTTCGTAATCTCGCGAATAATCGTCAAGCCCTGGAGTGGCGATACAACGCCAAGTAGCCTATTCGCGTTGTTAGTTTCTGTCTGTTTCTTTTTTTTTAGTTAAGTGATCGTACTCGTAGTGGGTGTGTTGTGATTATTGTAACGTATCGCTCGCGTACTGTCGGCTATCATTTACCGACGGCGATCGGCTGACGCTGTAATAAATCATCATAATAAAATCGGATTTTCTTGCGCGATCGGCTGGAGTGAAGTGTGTGCGAGTCGGAAGCAGTGTTGATCGGGAAGAAATATGGTACCAAGCTAACGTGCGAATTACCGGCAGTTTTGGATGTTGAATTCTCGGGACAATTATCGCCGGCCAAGTCGCGAGCGTACAGTGAATGCGTGTCGCATTTTGAGTGTATAATTTGTCTAAGATTATTTGCGATCAAGTAACGTATCGTACCGCCGATCTTTCTAGCGCCGAGACAAAGCGCGTCGCTAATCATTCTGTAATAATTGAAAAGTAAAAGCAAGCCCCATCGCATCCACTTCGCTCTGTATTTCGAGTATTTTCTTTCAAGTGCATGCGCGTAGACTAAGAACTCGGCTCGACATTATCTGTGGGCCTAGGGACACGAAATCGGCGAAAGCTGCGTGGCAAGGTGAGCCGTTTGACCAAATTGCTATCATCGGCAAAACAAGTAAGTCCGTGTTGATCTACGGCTTGTGAAAAGGCGGCTGCACGTTATTTTATTCCGGCGTATTGTTTGTCACGTACATTGGCTTGCACTCTCTAGCTGCTTAGCTTGCATCTAGCTTTGCGCCCTACGATTGCTGTATTCTTGTGCCTGCGCTTGTTATCTTTCAGCTGGAAGCCTTGAGTAAAGTCTCTCGTTCAGTACTTTTGCGGTATTGTTTCAATTAAATAATTGGTCTTGTTAACTCGCGTGATTCGGTCTGTTACTTGTCGTAACCCGTCGTCGGTTCCGTATCTTTTTGTCTGAATTATTTTATATTATACGGCCTTAGCTTACTCTGTCTCTTATTCCTCTTATATTATTTTTGTTATATCATCTTTTTTATATTATATTGTATCACATCTTTTTCTTTTTGTATTACTCTTTACATTATTACTTTTATATTATTTTGCAGTGATTCTATCTTGCATTTCTACCCGCAAAATAAATTGTTAGTTAATTACACAGCTCCACAAAAAAAATCGACCTAATTTTCCAGGGACTNTGAGCTATTTGACTATATGTAATCGACCACGCTGAAACCGAATCCGAGGCCCAAATAACTCCATCACGTCAGGTTTTTTTTCCTAACCTCAAAAAATAGGCCAAAAATGATAAACTTCAACAACATCAACTNACAAACCCATAAAACCTCATACCTCGATATCCTCAGAACCCCCTAACCCCATAACGTTATACTCTCTGACCATACAACCCTATATTCCTATAACTCTATAACTCAAATCCCCCCATGTCCAATAACCCAAAAACCCAATAACCCTAACTTCATAACCCTATATCTCTATGTATGTATGTATGTATGTATGTATGTATGTGTGTGTGTGTGTATGTATGTGTGTGTATGCGTGTGTGTATGTATGTGTGTGTATGCGTGTGTGTATGTATGTGTGTGTGTATGCGTGTGTGTATGTACGTATGTATGTACTAGCGTTCTGCGATTTTGGCTTCATCTAAGATAGTATCGTGACTGTCATTTTTTATTAAACTAAATGTTCAAGGTACAGTAAAAATTAATCAGAAAAAATATATATATAATATGTAGAGGGTTACCGAAGCAATAAACACACCGTGATTCGTCTAAAAATAAGAGAAAATTTATTTAATAGAATGCATCGGACACAAAGGTTATACGGTTGCACGTGGTTGACTAACCTAAAAATAAGAGAATCAAGAATTAAATGTTTATGCTCCTAGTTCTAACAAGCCGAACTTGTTTAACGATTCTCAATTTAACTTTGAACACAAATATTACTATTATAATGTTCTTGTATTCTTCACTGAATTGTTTCACTATTTCTATAACTCTATATAATATAATATACGTTATTCTCTCTATTTCTCTATCACTCTGCTCTCTGCCTCCCTTCTTCCACTGGTGGCACCACCTCCCGGACGTCTCATGATCTAAGACGCATGTGCATGTACGGGTGTACGTGCACGTGCACAAGCTTACATCTCCTCCCTTGAGATGCTTAATTCTCGTGCAAAAGTGAATCTAAGCTTAGAACGGTACATATCAGCTAGTCACGGGAATGAGCTTTGTGATGTGGTATAAACCCATGGATTTTCTTCCACTACCTGTGTTTATCTTATAATTTATTTAATAATTTGGTGTCGAATCGTACGGTGTCGAATAATTTGGTGTCGAATCGTACGGTGTCGAATAATTTGGTGTCAAATAAATCTGAGTCCAATAATTTTGGGTCCAATAATTTGGTGTCGAATCGATCAGTGTCGAATCGTATTGTGGTCAAACGGAACACGCCCGTTTTGGAGTTCAAACGCATATGGTTTTGATTTTACAGAGTTACGCGAAGCATGAAAAATCGGCAATGCTCGGAAATATGAGAAATCGACTTTTTAGCTTACGGGATTATTGAGTAAATAGGTAAAGAATTTATTGAGGTATGGACTATGGAGTTATGGAAAATGATTGCAATGGTAGGATTTTTTTGTTTAGTTATATCTTCTTTTTTCTGTGCATAGATTTGCTTATTAATAGAAAATATTGATGACAGATTACAGGGTTGCAGGTTATGGAGTGATGAGGTTATCGAGTACATGAGTTATATGGTTATGGCGTTATGGATTTATAAATTTTTAATGTTTAAATGCATATGGTTTTGTCCTTATTAAATTACGAAGCTCGAAACCATGAGAAATCGGCTTTTTAGTGTATAAGGTTATCGGGTTATTGAAAGATGGATTATCGGGTTATTGGGTTATGGATGTATAGAGTTACATGGTTAGGAGGTATAGGGAGTTAAAAGTATGTTAAGTTTTAGGGTTGATGTTATTGAAATTTATTATTTTTAGTCTATTTTTTGAGGTTAGAAAAAAAACCTGACGTGATAGAGTGATTTGGGCTTCGGATTCGGTTTTAGCGTAGTCGATTACATATAGTCAAATAGCTCAAAGTCCCTGGAAAATTAGGTCAATTTTTTTTGTGGAGCTGTGTTATTAACTCATACTGATTAACTCTGATTTCTCTTTCTTTATCTTAGCTTCCTATTGCAAGATCAAGGGACAGCCTGTATTCCAAATTTTTATTCAACCCAGTCCCTTTTCGTTCCCAATAGAGCTAGTCGGCCCGTTGTGTCGAATAACGTTGATTTTTGACGCGATTACGCGTCTGGCGCCCAAAATTATAACAAAGTATTCGTCAACTCGGTCCGGCGGTGCTCGTTTTGGATCATTTTTTCTATCCTGCCCGTGATTCGACGTTGCATTCTCGCGGACGCTTACCCGAGTCCCGTGAAATAAACTCCGTTTGCAGAGAAGTGGCGCGAGAATTTCGTTACCTAACCGCAAATAAACGTCACAATATATATAGAAAAGTGTATGTTTGTTGCGAGTTCTTTGTGCTGTTCTCGCCATACTTCTCTTGTTGTATCTAGCCATCCGGAAGGATTCTCAGGGAGAGCAAGAACCTTGGTGTTTCCCGGTTTTAAAACATCAAGCACCTGGCGACCGTGACAACAAAAAACGTGAGTACTTGACCCAAACCGTACTAACCCCGGTCACACGGCACATTCTCGGTCGTCTGACCGGCTGCCCGGCGGTACACGCACGGTATCATGTCGCACTAACGGTGCGTCGAGAAGTAGTCGGGCGCGCGTTACGGTTAAATTCGGCGGTAACAGACTCAGCGCCGTTCCCGATCTTGGCGCGTTTGCGCCGCACGTACAAAGGAGACCTTCGACTGGCCTTGCGAACGTCTCGCGCGCTCTCGGGTGTTGCGAGACCGTTACCGGTCAGCGACGCTACTGCTTTGGGTATTCTTAGGACCCGTCTTGAAACACGGATCAAAAAGTCTAAGATGTACGCGAGTCATTGGGACTAGCGAGAAATCTAAAGGCGCAAGATCGGTGAAAGTGAAAATCGGTTCTGATTGCTGATCAAGCGAGGATGGGTCGCGCGCGCACTACACACGCCGGCCTCGCACTCCCAGGGCGTTTTGTTCTCATTGCGATAAGAAGCGCACCTAGAGCGTACACGTTGGGAGGCAAAAAATGGTGAATTATGCTTGGTCAGGACGAAGTCAGGGGAAACCCTGATGGAGATCCGTAATGATTCTGACGTGCAAATCGATTGTCGGAACTGGGTATAGGGGCGAAAGACTAATTGAACCATCTAATATCTGGTTTCCTCTGAAAATTCCCTCAGGATAGCTGGCACTCGTNTTGAAAAACGAGTCTCATCTGGTAAAGCGAATGATTAGAGGCCTTGGGGCCGAAACGACCTCAACCTATTCTCAAACTTTAAATGNGTGAGATCTCTGGCTTTCTTGAACGATGAAGCCACGAGCTTTCTTTAAATCGTCGAATTAGAGTTCCAAGGGAGCCATTTTTGATAAGCAGAACTGGCGCTGTGGGATAAACCAAACGCAGAGTTAAGACGCCCAACCCGACGCTCATGGGACACCATGAAAGGCGTTGGTTGCTTAAGACAGCAGGACGGTGGCCATGGAAGTCGGAATCCGCTAAGGTGTGTAACAACTCACCTGCCGAAGCAACTAGCCCTGAAAATGGATGGCGCTGAAGCGTCGAGCCTATACTCTGCCGTCAGCGGCAAGTGGGACGGTCGAGTTTGCGCGTTTCGCGCGCGCAAACGAACCGTCACGAAGCCCTGACGAGTAGGAGGGTTGCGGCAGTGTGCGCAGAAGGGTCTGGGCGTGAGCATGCCTGGAGCCGCCGTCGGTACAGATTTTGGTGGTAGTAGCAAATACTCCAGCAAGGCCCTAGAGGACTAACGTAGAGAATGGTTTTGTGTGAACAGCCGTTGCACACAAGTCAGTCGATCCTAAACCCCAGGAAAAATCCTATGTCAATGACGGCGTACGATACTTGAGTGTCAAGAAGAAAAACTTTTGTTGTGTGTGTGTTATGATTGTGTTTCTTTTTTCTTTTTTCTTTTACAAAAAAAAGAAAGAAGAACGAACCAATAACACACAAAAAGAGAGCACTAACAAAGAAACAAAACAAAAGACACGCCCGTCAAGCAAAAGGAAGTTCGATTCCTATTCCAGAACCCGGCAGCGGAACTGCATACAATTCGGGCTCTTGTAAGAGTGTTCGTCGGGGTAGCCCAAAATGACCTGGAGACGCCGTCGGGAGATCCGGGAAGAGTTTTCTTTTCTGTATAAGCGTTCGAGTTCCCTGGAAACCTCTAGCAGGAAAATAGGGTTGCGAGCGCGACGAGCACCGCAGTTGTGGCGGTGTCCGGATCTTCATCTTGAACTTTAAAAATTCAGGAGAGGATCACGTGGAACTGTCGCGCCAGTTTGTACCCATATTCGCAGCAAGATAAAGAGCTTCTAGTCAATAGAATAATGTAAAAGTAGTGAAACAGGGCCGGTTCTAATTCGGGAGCTCTGAGGGGGGCGCGGGGTATGACGTCACAAAGGGAGGAGTGACGTCAATATGACGTCACACAAGAAAGGGGAGGAGGCGCGAGGCGTGACGTCACAGGGAAAAAGGTAATGACGTCACGCGGGTGAAGGGGTATGACGTCACGCGGGGACATGGCACTGCCGGATATGACGTCACGCGGCGTCAGGAAGTAACGCGAAGAGCTCTTTATAGCAACTTCACACGCGCACCAGAAGCAACGTTACACGCGGTGCAATATGGCGACGGCAACGATGTGACAATATAATAACTTCAAGGTATGTACTTTTTATATGGATAAAATTGTATACAATATAATTGCTACAAACAATATATTTTGGGCATGTTTGTGACGTTTGTATTTTACGATAAGAATGCAGTGCAAAGCGAGACAAGTGTATCAGTGCAAAAGTGTTTTGACATGTGCCGCGGTATGTAACATTATACGCAGGGACGCGTAAAATTGCAGAGTTGCAAGTTTTAGCAAGAATGGTGCAAAGTTGCATTTTTTTAGTTTAGCGCGAAGTATTTGCAATTGTTTTAGCAAAAAATAACGAAAAAACCTAATCTTCACTTTTTCTATTTAAAGTGTATTCATGATGGAAAATATTTTTTACATGCTGTAACGGTTCGACTTTTTCGTCAAAGCTTATTTCGTTATTTTTAGATTTAATTTTAGCTGCGGAATAGCTCGTCGGGATCAAGGTTCGGTTCAAGGTAAAGTAAAACAGAATAGACTCGGTTAAAATAAGAAAACAGATAAATAAAAATTTATTACAACGCAAAAAAAAGATATTTACACAATGTGTTGAAGTAAAAGTGAGTTTCAAACAAAAGAAAATATACTGATTTAAAAAAGTAAGTTTCAAACAAAAAAACACTATTTGAAAGAGAGTTTCAGAAAAATGATATACGTAACAAAACGTGAGTTTATAACGCAAGTTTAAATAACATAGGTTCAAGAGATATTTACATGCAAGTTAAAAAACTTTTTACAATATGGAAAAGTCGTTTCCTTACATAAATCGATCTTTGCGGATCGGCCGGTTCTTTTTGCTAGGCGTTGCACGGCGCCGTTTGTTTGCTCGTTCTCCTGGAACGGATCTAGCGGAAAGGTCGGTTTGCCCGGCGGAAAATACAAGATTCCCCTGGAGCGGGTCTATTGAAAAGTCGATATACCCGGCGGAGAATACGAGATTCCTCGGAAGCGGATGCCGGTTTACCCGGCGAAAAATCAAAGATTCCCCGGAGCGGAGCAGAGCGGATGCCAGTTTACTCGGCAGAGAATCAAAGATTCCCCGAACCGGAGCGGAGCGGATGCCGGTTTACCCGGCGGAGAATCAGAGATTTCCCAGAGCGGAGCAGATGCCGGTTTACCCGGCGGAGAGAATAAGAAACTTATTCCCCAGATGAGGATCGAATCTTAGAGTCGCTGTCGGTTTGCCTGACCGAGAAGAAGCTTCCTTAGGTGTTTCTGTGTAGATCCGGAGATTGGTGCAGATCTGATCTCCTCGCTTTTGTGCCCGGCTTTTATACCCGCAGTTTTCCGCGGGCGGAGTTGACAAGATGCGCGGAAAACAATTGTTTTATGTTACTCTGGTTGATTCGTGGCGCGGCGGGGCGCGCGGTGGGAGCGCGGTATCAGCTGGCGTTTGTAGGCGCGGGGAAGCACGCGGTGCGAGCAACGCGCGTGCCGCTTGTAGACGCAGGGAAACGCGCGGTGCGGGCGGTGCGTAGGCCGGCAGCGTGTATTTCATACATGCTGCAGTTTTACATAGTTTATTTTTACGGCACTATGCGCCGTTTTTGGGCCGGGACGGATGGTCAGTCCCGGCCGTAACGATTTGCATTGTTACATTTCCCCCCTCCTTAGGGAAAGACGTGTGTCTACACGTTTTCAGCCGTCCTCGGCTGTCGAAACGGAGAGTCCACTGCCCATTGTGCAGATCCGTCTTGAGTTTTCTCCACGTATGGCGGGCCTGGTGCGGGCCGTTGATGAATCGCCCCCGTTGTATTTCCACCTGTGATGCTTGCATCAAGTTGATTGATTGATTAGGCTTTATTTATATCACGCTCTGGGAAGAATTCCCCTCAAGCGCTTGCAATACAAAAGAAATTGTAAGCGCAGAAAATATACAATATAAGTACAAAAGAACTATATAAATGAGTATCGGAAATTGCATGATATAGTATAAAAGAAAAAATACATAATATAGATAAATATATAGAAAATTACATAAGTAAAGAAAAAATATAAATACAAAAATATAGTTTAGAAGGAAGGAAGAAAATATAAATACAAAAATATAAATACAAAAAATATTAATACACAAATATAACTTATAAATTGAAGACTGAAACAAGTGTTATGTATAACAAGTGATAAGTATTTCAAAAATATAAGAAAATACATACAAAAACAAATAAAATATATAAGAACGCTGAAACAAGTGTTAACCCCTTCCCGTACTTTAGCGAGTCAGACTCGCGATGAAGATTTTTGCCCAAACATGAATATCGCGAGTCTGACTCGCGAACAGTTACTTGGGCCAAACATAAATATCGCGAGTCTGAGTCGCGAACATATACTTGGGCCAAACGTAAACATAACAAGCCGAGCTCGCGGACTGATTTTTTGCTCGCGTCAATGCCTACCGCTTGGGCCCGAGTTTCGTCGAGCTAAATGGCACGGGAAGGGGTTAAGTTCAACAAAAATATGCGAAATTGAATATAAACTTCGCTAAACAAGTGTCAAATTTAACAGTAAGTCAAACCCAACAAAATGTAAAAATGTAAAATTTAACAATATGTGAAAATGTTAAACTTAACAATATGCGACATTGAATATATAAATTTGTGCTGAATTTAACAAAAATATAAAAGAAAATAATAGAATATATAAATTTTTTATACAGGATTATGCATTACAAGGCAGAATACAGAATGCTTAAATGTTACACTAAACGCAATATATTGATACAGAGTAGATACATTTAATGTTTATCAAACTAGATACATTCTTGTGCACACACTTGCAAAAATAAGAAAAATATAAAACAAAACCATCGGGTAAAGTCAAGAAGGATTTGTTAGCAGATAATTGTACCATCTTCTACGAAAAATTACAAAAGACTCATTTCGCATTTTGGCAAGAATCGAGTTCCAAATGTCAACCGAGACACATCTAAACGAGCGCTTGAATAATTCAGTTCTAGACAGAGGAAAAACAAGCCTTTCTGTCAGTCCTGGTATTACGTGTTACATCGTTCCGCCGAAAAACAAAAGTGTCATACAATACCTGCGGACGGCGGGTTTCCAGTAATTTATACACAAGGCATCCGAGAAAGAATGATCTTCTAGATGCGATCTTTAGCCATTGCAAATTCTCGTAATAAGGTGATACGTGTTCAAACCATTTCACATCGAAAATGAACCTTATACACGTATTCAGAGAACGTTGCAAGCGAAAGTTACATTCACCTGTGATATCAGTAAGCAAAGTGCAACAATAATCGAAATGAGAAATGAGCAAAAAGGATACGAGTTTGGTTTGTAGCCTAGTCGATAGCAAGCGCTTAAAAGTGAGTTGATGTAGGGAAAAGTTTACCCGCGATACAGTTCGAATAACATAATGTTCCCACAAAAGTTGCGTGAAGCTGGTGGCACGGCTGGAGCGGCGGAGATGGCCTAGACGGTGTTCGTGTCGATCTTCTCGGCGGTCGTCGTCGTTGGCTTGAGCCGCGTGGGATACGGCTGGGTGATTGCCCGGATCCTTAAATCCACTTCCCGTGGTGGCTCGGCGGCAGTTTATGTCCGGCGCCGTTAGTTTGCGGATTTTCCGAGCCGTTGCCGGAATTATCCTGGCGGGAAACTTTTTCTTTGGCCCGTCGAGGTCCTCATCGAATTCGGAGTCCTCGAAGAGGTCTCTTAGAACCTGCCGGCGAGTTTTCCCTGGCTTCGGTTTGGGTGGCGCTGGCGCCTCTTTGACTAAATGCACTATGCTCTCGAATAAGGTTTCGAGAGTCTCTTCCGGCATTTCGGAGTATTGTCGCTCCAATGCTTGCTCTGCGCTCAGTTTTGCAAATGATACATTTTTTGATTTCTCTCTCTCTTTCCGGCTTTTATAACCGAGGAATTGTTTTCCTTAAAGTGACTTTCCTTGATCTGTATTGTCGGTATACACAACGCCTCGGCTTCGACTATTTCTGTCTCATGTTTGCTATCTTCGTTGTTGTTCTGATTGGCCGGGCGCAGTCTCTTTAAATCTTGCACGTGAACGTGCCGGTGCCACTTGTTTTGACGGTCTTGTAGATCTGCTATCACAGGTGAAATGTATCGTCTGACTATTAAAGGCCCGATGTAACGTGGCGCGAGCTTTGCGTTAAATTCTTCTGTCTTTTTTGATAAGGGGTAAACGCGCTTCCATACCTCCTTCCCTATTTTCTAGTTTTGTCGACGTAGGTCATAATAACGTGCTTGACGTTAAAAAGATCGGGCGAAATGTATTTTGACCAGCTCGAATGCGTCTTCTAATCGTCTCTGCAGTACATGCGGTGCGGCGACGGCGGCTCGCGGCGGGCGGTCTTTGGCATTCGGGCGCGTTAGTTCTCGGCCGTGGTTTAAATATGCCGGCGAGTATCCAGTTGCTTCGTGTCGAGCCGTGTTATACGCGAACTGCAACGCCGGAATTTTTTCGTCCCATTGTTTTTGACTGCGTGTGACAAACTGTGCTATTATTGTCTTGATTGATCGGTTTGTTCTTTCCACTGGGTTGCACTGTGGTGTCCTGGCAGGTGTGAACCGGTGATGAATTCCCAAGCTCTGCAACAGTTCAATCACATTTGTTTTGATTTCAACTGTGTGCCGTTGTCCGATATTATTTCTTCCGGGCAACCATGCCGTAGAACGACTTGCTCGTAAAGCGCTGTTGTCACGGCGGATCCTGTGGCTTTGTGGAGCGGTTTCAACTCCACTCATTTGGTGAACCTGTCTTGCATCGACAAACAACCATATACACCCTTGAGTCGACCTTGGTAGCGGGCCGATGAGGTCAATGGTTACTTGCTGCCATGGTGCATTGACAGGTTCTGTGTGGAGTTTCCCGGCCGGCTTTGTCGGCAGGATTTTATGGCGTAGGCAGTTCTCGCATGTCCGGACGTATTTCATTATGTCTTGGAACATGCCCGGTAATAAATCTGTGCCACCCGTGCTATTGTTTTTGCCACTCCTAGATGTCCCGCGGTTGGCTTGTCGTAAAAACGAGACATAATTTTGTTCCGTTCTCCCTTCGGAACGCATCGGTTCCATTGCTTGTCTGGCTCGGTTTCGCGGAAATCGAGACTGTGTAATACGTGCCTGTGTAGTTGACCGTTGCGTATCTGGTAGTCGGACAAGTCTTTTGGTGTTTCTGTTATTTTTCTCATCATGCGCCTGTACCATTTACATGGTCTATTGATCTGGATGTTGCAAATCTCGTTTTTTTGTGACACTGCGTCCGCCACTTTGTTTAGTGCGCTGTTTCTATATTTTACCTCAAAGGTGTACTGTTGCAGCTCAAATAGCCATCTTGCCAGTCGTCCGGTCGGTTCCTCCAGCCGCTGTAACCAGTTAGCGACTGATGGTCTGTTATGACTACAAATTTGTACCCTTCGAGGTACATTCTCATACGCCGTATGCCCCAGACGACGGCAAGGCATTCCAGTTCGGTCGCGCTGTAATTTTTCTCGGCGCCATTCAGGGTTCGGCTTGCATATGCTATCACTCGTTCGCCCTGTTCCGAATTTTGTGTTAGCACTGCATCGAGGCCGTGTGTGCTGGCGTCCGTCTGGAGAATAAATGGCCTTGAGAAGTCTGGACATGCCAGTACTGGTGCGGTTGTTAACCGTTTTAGTGCTAAGCAATTTTTGTAAATATGTATGAAAAGTGCTATGCCTATTTTGATTATTAACTTTAGTAACAAATTATGCGCGAGGTTAGAATACGTTTACTCCCACGGAGCAGCAGTTTTGCGCAGCAGTTTTGCGCCGCGCCGCAATTTTCGACACAAACTATCGGGTCAGTTTTGCGCCGCGTAGCACTCTAACGGTTAATATTTGTTTTAATTTTTGGAAGGCTTGCTCTTAATCTTCTTTCCAGTGCCATTTTATATTTTTTCTTGTGAGTTGTGTCAACGGTGCTGCGATTGTCGCAAAGTCCTTGATAAACCTGCGGTACCAAGATGCCACCCAGGAATTGCCTCATTTTTCGGAGATTTGTTAGTGTCGGCCATTCCGTGATTGCCTCAATCTTTTCTGGGTTTGTGTGTATTCTGCGTTGGTCAATTACATGTCCTAGTTAATTTAGCCGTTCCCGACCGAACCGGCATTTATCTGGATTCGGCTTTAGCTTTGCCTCTCGAAGACGCCGAAATACTTTTTTTAGAAGCGCGAGGTGCTGGTCAAATGTTTTGCTGATTACGATAATGTCGTCCAGGCACACCAGCACGTAAGGTTCGAGATCTGGTCCTAAAATTGTATCCAGCAGTCGTTGGAATGTGGCGGGAGCCGAGTGTAGACCGAAAGGCATCACGCGAAATTGCATGAGATCTCGGCTTGATACCGTAAATGCTGTTATTGCTCGGCTTTCTGGTGACAGTGGAACTTGCCAGTACTCGCTTTTTAGGTCAATTGTGGACAGATAGCGGGCGCCTCTCAATTTGTCTAGTGTTGCCGGAATGTAGGCATCTTTTTCCGTAATTTCATTTACTTTTCTAAAGTCAATGCAGAAGCGATATTCTCCATTTTTCTTTTTGACGATCACCACTGGCGAGCTCCATGCACTCCTGGATGGTTCGATTACCCTCTCATCCAACATCTTGTCTACTTCCGCGTCAATTATTGCCTGCATTGCTGGATTTCGCGGCCAGTATCTTTGCTTAATCGGCGTACCCTCTTTTACTCGGATATGGTGTTGAAGGACGTCCGTTAGCCCTTTGACGTCTGTAAACTGTTGTAATTCCTTGTCTAGGAACTTTTCCAGTTGTTCTCTTTTCTGCGCGGCCAGTGGTGATAACCCTTCCGTTATGGAAAACATATCGAAGTTCTGTCAATCTTTTTGAATACCTTCTTTTGCTGGTACGATCGGTAGCTTCATTTTATGCCACAGGTCTACTCCAATGAGCATTGGAGTCGGCAAACCTGGCATTAGTAAAAATCTATGTTTGTACTTTTTTTCCCCAAATTCGATTTTTAGCCGGTATGCCGCTTTGACGCTGTATTGGTTCCCGTCGGCCACTGTTATCCTTGTTTCCACGGCCCTTTCGGCGTAACTTTGTTTTTCTGCCAACGCTGCAGCTTTGTTATTGATAAATGACAGGTCGGACCCGGTGTCTAGCAGCGTCTCTATGGCGTTTCCATGGAAATTGATCCATATGTATGGCCGCGGTTTAAAAGTAATTATTGGCTGGACCGGTTTGTTGCGGCAGTTTTCCCGGTCCCCGAGGCGTTTCCCGGACGTGGATGACAGTCTTTTGTCAGTACTCCGTCTTTTTCACATTGCGAACAGAATTGTTTAGCTGATTTCTGGCACTGCTGCCTCGTATGCTCCCGTTGCTTGCAGCGCCAGCAGCATTCTGCCCAGTTGTATACTGCCGCTGCGGTGGCTACTGGTGGCTTTCGGAATTCCTTTTTTTGTTCTTCGAGTTCCTCGTACTCGGCGACCAATGCCGTTAGTTCGCCGATTGTTTGAAAGCTTCCACGGCGTATATAAAACTTGAAATCGGGTGCCATATTGGCGTAAAGCCGCTGAAGTTGCTGTTCTGCTGAGAATTCTCCTGCCCGGCGCATTTTTGTTAGCAATTCGGTGGCATACGTCTTTAACGGTTTATTTGGTCGCTGTTTCAGGTTAAGTACTTCTTTTGTTAGTTTCTCACGGAAAGCCGGTGATAGATATTGTCTCATGAATTCTCGCCGGAATTGCTGCCATGTGTCAAAGAACGATTTATTGTTTCTATGCCATAGCAATGCTTCTTTGCGTAACAAAATTGGCAAAGATTTCAGGAGAATCTCGTCCGAACATCCGGCTGCCTCGGCTAACTTTTTAATGTGCTCGAGGAAGCCCAGTAGATCCTTTCCGTCAAACTGCACTCCCCATTTACGCAGCTGACTTATTGCTTTTTTTTATTGAATTTCAAGTTTCTGTAACAAATTTTTCCGGAACAAACAAGAAAAAAAAACGAAATGCTCTGAAGTGCTACAAGACCTCAAGTTTGGTTGTACAGTAGTTGTGTAGTATCTAAGTCACTCTGTTCTTACTCTATCTTATTTTAGCTGTTCGGGCGCTATGTAACGGTTTTAATTTTTTGTCGAAGCTTATTTTGTTATTTTTAGATTTAATTTTAGCTGCAGAATAGCTCGTCGGGATCAAGGTTCGGTTCAAGGTAAAGTAAAACAGAGTAGACTCGGTTAAAATAAGAAAACAGATAAATAAGAATTTATTAAAAGGCAAAANAAAGATATTTACACAATGTGTTGAAGTAAAAGTAAGGTTCAGACAAAAGAAAATATACTAATTTGAAAAAGTAAGTTTCAAACAGAAAAATACTATTTGAAAAGAAAGTTTTGTAACAATGTAAATCGTTACGGCCGAGACCGACTATCCGTCCCGGCCCAAAAACGGCGCATAGCGCCAAAATAAACTTATCAAACTGCAGCATATAGAAAATACATGCTGCCGGCTTACGCGCCGCCCGCACTGCGCAATCCTCGCGCCACAAGCGGCCTGCGCGCCGCCTTCACTGCGCGCTCCCCGCATAAAAAATTATGGTGAAAAATAACTCATAAATTTTGCAAAATATGCAGTTTTTGTCAGATTTCATCAATTTGATTACGTATTAAAGTAACATAAACCTATATTAAATAAACCTGTTGATGACAGCAAAAACAATCGCTAACTGCGTATTGAAAAAAAAAATGATGAAATGACTCATAAATTCTGCACAATATGCAGGTTGTTTGTCGGATATCAAATTTCATCAACTTGATCACATATTAAAGTAACATAATCTTAATATATATTAAAGTTAAAAAATAAATGCTGGTGTCAGCACAAATTGGTAAGTTTGTAGTAGAAAATAACAATTGCGCAATTGTTACATATGACTCATAAATTCCCCAAACTGTACTTCTGTCGGATATCAGATATTATCGATTTTATCACACATTCAAAGCACATTTACAGTTTGCAGACGGTGCAATTTTGTGTACCAAATGTCATTCTATGAAACAAAGATGCATGTATAGGTTAATATGCAAAACTACAACATCAACAAATATGTAGCATCAGCAAAAACGCACTATAAAAATGCAAAACTCGTTGCATAAAAGTAGTATTTTATCGGAAAACAGTTAGAGCAATCAATTGCTGTGTGTTTCGAAATCAAAGCGTTAGAAGAGTGAAAAATGGAAACAATCGCGCAAGTAGAACGCAACGTATTGGAACAGTCGACTCGTTTGAACTCGCGAAAAGAGTTTGCCGCGTGGGAGCAGCGTTGTGAAGAATATTTCGAAGTATTGGAAAAACATAGTCGGAACAAACGTCCGCGACTGTCTGTAGGAGTCAAACAATCGCTGGTCGCTAGAATTGCCCGACTCGAAGGATTAAAAAACTCGCTGCGTCAACAATTCGCATATAGTGGCGCCGGACTTGGACTTACATGGCGAGAGATAAACACCGCTTTTGAATAGACTAATGACGGGCGTGCTATCGTCAACGAAGATCACGTTGAGCCTTTGCCCTAAAACGGGTTGATCCCTGGTAAACACATGGTGAAAGACTGATGCTTGGTGTAAAACAGCTAGCGCGTTGGCCGTAACTCTACTTGAGTTCGAGTGCGCTTGGCGCAGTGTGCTTGGCTTGGAAACCTGACTGTTAGTTAAAAGCTATGTGTTGTGGATCAGCCTAAGAGCGTGAAACTTACGAAGCACAGGCTGGGTGCGAAGAAAGCAGATCGCTGGAGGGTCCGGCCTGACCCTGTTTCGGGTGACCCACCCTGAGTTTGCCGCGTGACTTACTCACCCAGGCTAATCTCAGGTGGGAAGACACCCGAAATGTGGCAAAGGCACATTGGGAACACTCTCGCGTTTCTCTCTGGTTGGGTCCAACCCCGGCCTCTCTCACTTTGCCTGCAACCTAATACGACACCCAACACCCATTTGAAGTACACCCAAATTACGCCAAGCGCCAAGCCAAAGAAAAGTCACGACTCGAAAGCGGACGACACACTGTGCTGGGATGGAAACTACCATCCGCACTACTGTAGTTGAGAAAGCTCTCGAAATAAAAGGAATCTCACTCTCTAAAACAAGAAGGTTCTATAAAACGCGAAAGAACTTCTTTTAATGGGAAGGCTTCCCTAGAGGAAGAAATCCTGCTCCTAAGTTAGGAAGTCTTCCCATAAGAGAAAGATCCTAGCTTAACAAGGAAAGCTCCCCGCAAAGGAGGTATCCTTCGGAAGTCGAGAAAGCTTCCCCACGTGGAAGGAATCCCGATCGACCCAAGGCGCTGGACCCTGTATCTCCTGAGCCCTAAAAGCGCTCCCTATTCCTACGTTCCTCTCTATTCTCTCGCTCGCGCGAATAAATGGGGAAAGAGGCACTGGCTGGGAATTCATCCTGGTGGCTAGATGAGACTCCACAAGAGAGTCAAACTCTTGGGCCTTAATTCGCGAAGCAAAATCCTAAAATCCTTACAGCATTACCGCGGGTTGGCGTCTTTACGGACCAAATGGCTCTTATGCGGTACGGTCCTGTCTGTTACCGCAAGGCGCGCCCCGCGTGTGAAAAGACCGCCATTACAAAGGGATATTCCAGACACGTGGCTCCGGAAAGTCAGTCAGTAGATAGCTAGGTCACTAGTGTGACGGGACGAGTCCCGTCACTTTTGTATATAATGTAAATAGTTTCATATTATGTTTTCTGTTCTCTATTATAGTTCTTTTTCTTTCTTTATTTCCGCGCTTTGTTAAATAAAAGTAGATGTACAGTTTAAGACGCACGCCTACCATGATTCCGTCAACCGTCTTATATAATTTCTACTCCCTGTGGACTAACCAATAGTTTAGGGCTCGGTATTATAGAATAAGAGCGCACGTGTACTAGAGAAGACCTGTGCCGGTACGACACGGCACAGGTGCGTGACACGGCACGCAAACAAGCGCGTACCGCACGCCAACTCCGAACGGACCGTAGGCCGCTCCGGAGTATATAAGCCGAGCGATTTCGGCAGTCGGGACCAGTTCCTTTCCCGAGCTCACGAGGCAGTGTCTCCAAGAGCATTTCTTCTTGAAGCCGAGGCGTAATCTCGGTGCAGATATCCTGACCGTCCGGTCGAGACGTAGTCTCGACTCACCCGGTGTCAGAGGCGTAGTCTCGGACACATCCTGACCGTCCGGTCGATGCGTAGTCTCGACTTACCTGGCACTCCAGCGCAAACCATCTCCGTCGGCTCTAAGAGCCGCGGAAACTCAATCGGCCGTTGTAATCGCCACATCGGAAACAGTCGTTCTCACGACTCCACAGTCGTTATTACGACTCAATCGGCCGTTTTTCACGACTCGGAACATCCTTAGGGTACAGAGAGCCCCCCGTGTAAATATACCCCGTAGATTCAAGATTAATTATAAGTCCGCCGCACCGAAGCCCGTGCTGCTTTTTCATCACTAGCGTGATGCAAATCTGCGCGGACCATTCCGCACCAAGATCATTGCGCCGATAAATCCGAATCTACTAATATCCGTTGTAAATACCGTTGACTTAAATTACCGTTCCAATTATATCTGATGTAAATAACATAACTAAGTAAATAAACCGCACTACGTTTCAGAATTAACCAAACGAGTGTCGCAATTTTGTCCTTTCCCTTCTTCCTGAACTCTGGAGCCAACCGAGCTGTCCGGCAGGCGGAAGGCCGGGCAAAGCCGATAGAAAATCGGCTCCGTTACACTAGGTAGGCAGCTAGGCTGGCCGTCTGAAGGCCAAAGTGTGGAAGCCGTGCAGATGGTCTGCATGGTCGTAGGGACGTAAAAAGCTACGGCCGCAAACGGCTCACTCGGGGTACCTGTCGCCCCTTGTTTCAAAATAGACTTAGCGTCGTATAGATGGCTCTACAATGTCGGTCCTAGATTTCCACCATTAAAAAATGTGCATATGAGTCTAGATAGAAAAAAACAGAAAAACCAATGCCAAAGAAGAAGGGATAGGAATAAAGATACAAGCAAAGAAAAAGAGTCGTTGGACTTCGAGAATACTAATTTTGCTTCCCACTGAAAGACAAGTAGGATAGAAACCTCACGTCAAGAGAAAGAAATTGGAGAAACAAACATCAGAATCGCCCAAGTAAATATGCGTCGGACTGCGATAGTAACAGATAAGATGCGACAACTTGCAACTCAGAAGCGTCTGGACATCCTGCTATTACAGTAACCATGTGTCCGGCGCGATGGGACGAGTG
The DNA here is from genome assembly GCF_002006095.1 of Pseudomyrmex gracilis. Lineage (NCBI taxonomy): Eukaryota > Metazoa > Arthropoda > Insecta > Hymenoptera > Formicidae > Pseudomyrmex > Pseudomyrmex gracilis. The sequence goes on from NW_018021472.1 coordinate 41,264, forward strand.
GCACTCTCCATTTTGGCCTAGGTGTAGGAGTAAAGGTGGCAGCGGCCCAAACAGAACGTCTATGGGCAATAATAGCCTTAATCAATCCAGAGTCGCAACTCTTAATTATCTCTCAGCTTACGGCACACCGCGTGTGTGCACTAGTAAGAACAGCAGGCTTCTTATTTTATGTAGTGTTGTACTATTTTTAGTTTAGTGATCCAACAGAGATTCACCTTGAACATCTCGAACTAATCCTCAACTCTCTAAAGAGTGAGAAAATCCTTATCACAATCGACGCCAATGCGCATCGCCTTTATAAGGCTCAGCGAAAATAGATGAAAAAGGCTCAATTTGAGGCACTCATCAACATGTATAACATCTCAGTTGTCAATAAAGCTGGACAACCACTTACGTAACACTAGCGTTCCAACCCATGGCCCACTTCATCAGGGAATGGAATGTCCGGTGTGACTGGACAACCAGCGACCATAGGGTGATCAACATGAGAATACAAGCCCCTCGAATGAACGACGACCAAAGAAGACCGGTGACCTCCCGCTTTGATATATACCGAGCGGACTGGGAGCAGTTCTCCAGAAGTCTGAGAGGCCTCTCACGCTCAGAACTCGAAGAGCTGCCTCTGTCTTCGGAAGAAACCGTTGAAAATTTCGCAGAGTCTCTTATCAAGATAATCATAGAAGCCTGCAAAAACTTAATGCCTCGGCGGCAACTAGATAGAAAATGGAATCCATGGTGGAATAGAAAATTAGGTAGTAAACAACGAGAAATCTTCCGAATGCAGAAAAAGGTCGAAAGACAAACAGATCGCTTAGGTAGACTACAATTAAAGAGAGAATACTACGAGTTGCTAAAACGGTACAGGAAAGAGATATGCGCAGCAAAGCAGACTAGCTGGCAGGAATTCGTTTCAAAAGTAGAAAATAAAAACCTCTGAGGATTCATATACCGTCACCAGGCAGAAAAACTTCGAACATCAACATCAGTTCAAAGCACTCTCAAAAAAGGAGCAATCTCATCTTTATCTCATTTGAGGAAACAGCGCGTTGCTTTCTCGAAGTTCATGTCCCAGAAGACCGGGACGCGGATGACACTGATCATTAGAGAGAAGTGAGGACACGATCACTTCTCCTACTAAACACGTTGGACGCTCCGGAGTTCACGAAGGCCGATATACTCTCGGCAGTACGCACCTTTCAAAACAGAAAGGCGCCGGGGCCCAATCTAATAGAAATCAGCGTACTTAAAAAAGCGTGCGAGTTAATCCCAATGCAGTTCGTTAAATTATTCAACGGGTGTCTTTAGAGCGTCTTTCCTTCGGCCTGGAAGAAGGGTTCACTGAGAATCCTCTCAAAAGGCCGGGACAAGGACGAAAGAGATCCTAAGTCATACAGACCGATTTGTCTCCTCCCCGTCAAACTATTTGAAAACCTCATAAAAACCCATCTTGATGAAACGTCGCTCGCCCCGGGTCGGATCTCGGACCGGCAGTTTGGCTTTATGCCAGGCAGGTCGACCTAGGCGGCCGTCGTGGAGATGCGGCAAGCGGTCTTTTCCACGGAAGAAAGATACGCGGTCGCTCTACTCTTCGACACCTAGGGAGCGTTCGATAACGTCTAGTGGCCATTAGTTCTAAATAGCTTGAGAAGCAGGAAATGTCCAAAGAAAATTTACCGAATTTTAATCAGTTATTTTAGCGATAGGCACGTATCAATCTCGTTTGGCGATATTTAAATATCTAGAAAAGCAACAAGGAAATGTCCCCAAAGGATCGGTTCTCGGCCCAGCGTGCTAAAACCTAATGTTTGATGGACTGTTAAAGTCATTAGAAGATCTTGTAAGAGATAAATTCGTTGCATACGCAGACAACTTAGTAGTAATTGTTAGCGGAAACTCGTGTAATAAGATCAGCTCCCGCGGTCAGAGAATAGTAGAACATATCGTGCAATGAAAATGGTGCAATGAAACAAAGCTAACGGTTTCTGAGAAGAAAACAGAAGCGATACTTTTCAATAATAGAAATGTTGAACGCCCCCTAATAAGACGACGGGGAAAAGCAAGGCCGGATACGTAAAACAAAGAAACGTAAAAACTTGTTTAAGAAGCAACCGGTAATTAGACTAGGACAGCGAAAACTCAAATTTAAAGAAACTGTCAGATGCTTAGGCGTTCACCTAGGTCAGGAAATGCGTATAACACCACATTGCAAGTACTTAAATAAAAGAATAGGGCCTCTCTTTGCAAACTTAAGAAGTGTAGCTTAAGCAAAATGGGGACTTAGAAGTGAAACAATGACCATTCTGTATAGAGGAGTATTTGTTCCAACAATAACGTACGCGGCAGGAGGATGGGTCGACCTCTGCGGCAAAAGAGATTTTAAAACTCTTTACAGTATACAGAGAAGAGCACTCATATAAGTGACTGGCGCTACTAGGCTAGTGTCGAGAGATGCGCTGTGCGTAGCAGCGGGAGAGATGTCCATTGACATTATGCTCAAAGAGAGACATGCGTTGTTTAAGACAAAAATAGGCACTGAAGTCCAGTTCGGAAAGCTAAACTTAATTAAGGGAACAGTTGACACGCCACAACTAATAAGGGACGAAGCGCTAGGCATGTGGCAGACTTGCTGGTCGTCGTCAAACAAAGGTCAAACCACATTTACCTTTTTTCCGAATGTCCACAGAAGATTGAAAGTGCGGTGAGTGAGGCCGAACCACTGAAGTGTGCAGGTTCTGACGGGTCACAGCGAGTTCCAAACGTACTTTGCGTCCAAGGAATTCGCCCCAGATGGGGCCTGCGGCTGTGGTACAGAAGCTGACACTGTAGCCTATCATCTGTTAAATTACTCTCTGTTCGAGTCCCAGAAGGTTGCGCTTAAGGTAGGCGTACCGCAGATGGATTAGAAATGGCCAGAAATCGCGCGCGTCCTGGTCTCCAACCCAGAAGCCTTTCAAGCGCTTTAAAGGTATAGTGAAGAAACGTTATGGCTAAAACAATTTCCGATTCAGGATTGAAATTAGGTAAAAATTCAAAAACCGTCTTAAAACACTCCTTTCTAGTTATTAACTTAAGTTTTTTTTCTCTTATTAACCTTTAGGCTGCGGGGAAATTTCAGTACAAATTGACCTCTCAGAATACACAGTTTGTCCGGAAAGTTCCCGGACTACGTGAATTAAAAATCGAAAATGAAAGATATGGTTTATTAAACAAGTTTACACTT
>NW_018021473.1:0-6212 GCF_002006095.1 Pseudomyrmex gracilis
TAGCCGCTCGCGGTAGCCGCGTACGCTATGTTTATGTTGAAAGAAAGAGACAGTAGACATATCTCTGTTCTCTTCTACCGCCCGAAGACGGCCGAAGCGTCGAGCGCACACGTACACGGCTGCTTGCCTGTGTGCGTATCCCCTCCACTTACTGTAGCGTGCTGTAAGAGAGTCAAAACTGGGCACACTGCGCTCGTGCCCCATCGTTTTAGCGCGGAACCTCGCCCGATAGCGCGAGTAGCGCCAATGCGGAGGAGAGGTCGCCTGTCTTTATTACGCCGACAACGAGAGGGGGTAGAAGAAGAAGATGTAAGTTTATAAGCAATAAAACAAAAATGACTAATTTTTATAATAAAAATATCTTAACTAATGATTGTCACATTTTAGGAAGAGCCCGTAGAGATGAAGCAGAGCTTTTTCCTCCTCTTCTACCCCTTGATTCCGGTAAGTAAACTATCTCTAAATAATTAAACAATGAGAAATATAAAGAAATTATATATAAACTTTTATATTGATTTTTTAGATGAAGACGTGCAAATATTGATGCACATACGGCCTGATGGAAATGTCGATCAGCAGCAACAGGCGGAAGCGGAAGAGGAACGGGCGTACAAATTACGGAGAAGGCTGGTGGACGAAGAGCTCACAGACATCTTTGAGCGAGAAACAATTTATTTGTTGGAGTTCAGTGGGGATGACGACAACAACATCAACAACGACAACGACGACGACGACGACAACGACAACAACGACGACGACGACGACGATGACGACGACGACGATGACGACGATGAACGCGCCGATGAGAACAACGACGAAGACGCCGGCGAGAACGACGACGCCGACGATGATAATGTTGAGATCGGGGAAGATGAAGGACTTGGTGATGAATAAGATTCTTGTATAAAAAACTGGCGTAGTTTATTATTACCAAGTTTACAATTACTGTACAAATAACGCACGCTTTATACTGACACTTAGCTGTTGCTTTGCTGCGGTAAACTCTCCGGATGGACTCGGAGCCATACAGTATTGTCAACAGCTACTCACGATCTGTCTGTTGTTGTTCGCGATCGATCCCTTTAAAAGATCGATCGCGACCACTCAGCAATTTAGCAATCTAACTGCTACCGCTGACGTTGCGTGCCGCGTCTTAACTCTACGCTTAACAAGCAGATTCCACTTACAAGGAAATGCTGCTTGTCGCCTTTTTAAATAAATTCGGGTCGATTGAGCAATGATGCGTACCTTCCGCAATTGCTCAATGGCCCGAACGAAATTAAACTAAATTTCACAACATTTTCCCCTTTTTTTGAAAGAAGGAAAATGTATCGCCATTTTCCGTTTACTACACTAAAATTTACTATATTAAAACTCGGGCACCGCGTGCCCAGGCTGTCGAGCACTTAGCTTTATCTCGAAGACTGACTATCTCTCGTTTAGCTTGGAGTTTTCTTTTTCGTAACCCAAAACACAAACTCACGATTGTTACAATAACCAAGGTTACGCTTACCAAAGTCGGGATAATAAAGTGCGGCTGCTTATAAAATGTGTAACCAACAAGATCATTTTTTTCGTAAGTCGTGTCAACTGTTCTTCTAACGATCGCAACTGCACTTGATTCCGTGTCACATTTTCTAATTCCATGCCGTTACTTTTCGCATGTTCCCTTTTTCTTGGTGCCGTGATATTAAAACGCGGTAAGAACATATTTATTCTCACGACCTTAACTACTTGATTAGTTCGCACTATAATACTTGCTGTGGTCAACTCGCATTGCTCCGGCAGCTCTATTTCTCCGACTCCGAATATGACCTTTATTCTTTCTGACTTATTTTTGCACGTAACTCGTAAAGTTTCTTCTCTCAAGTTCGAGAACAAGCATACGCGCGCCTTTGTTAATCGCACTCACATAGTTTGGTTGGAAACCATGTGGTCAATTTCACAGTCTTCGTATTTACCATCCTCGTTTATAAACATTTGTAACTCGCAGGGCGCTCCCTGCAAGAACCGATACATTGAATCCACGTTTTTACACACATAGCGTTCTTGTACGCTTATACAACTACTCCATTGTGTTTCGCTAAGTATAGAGTACGTTTGACGATTTGTGTCTATTGCTACTACCGGGTGCTTGACTCGTACCGCCGCGAACACGTTGTCTCGTTCATGTACCGGTAAGGGAATTACCCTGTACACATTGTAACTACCGGGACTGATCAATGAAAATTTAACAACCGTAAATATACTCGAGTCCTTGCAATAGACACTAACCGTGGCAAACCTTTTTATCTCTAACCAGTTTTCCAGAGTCACGGCAAAAGGAAAACGCAAGTCCCGCATGAATTGATTATTCGCTTCCTTCAGGCTATGTATAATTTGCTCAAGTGGCACTATTTCCAATTTTGCAAACTTAGTGTGCACGTCGGTAACGTACTCAATTATTTCCTCGGCATCGAGTTTCATCTCTGACAGTAAACTGCCTAGCTCAAGGAAATAGTCCCTCAGCTCTTACTGTTGTGCGTAGTCATCAACTTTTTGAGTTATTTTTACCACTGCTCCACGCAGCTTATTCTCATTTCTCTCTATAATACTTTCTACATCGTCTACGTGAGCAATTGTGGCATTAATTACTCGTAATTGAGTTTTTACAGTATGCTGCAATACGGCCTTTTTATTTCCTATTAATTGCAGCTGCTCCGAGATTACTTTCTCGTCTTCTGCGTCCATGGTGCCAAATAACATTTTGGCTACGGAACCGACTGCGTTCACTAGACCTCTCCGACTGCGCGTCGGTGTTCCTACTATCATTCTTATTCTTCCTACTAATGTACTGACCTTGAGTTCCCTGTGCCGTAACTCGCCAGAAAAACTGTCGCAGAACTCCTTATTGTTACTAAATATTTTCTCGTTGTCGCACAAGTCTCTGGAACTATCCAACATTTTTCGCAACTGTTCTAGTCTACTATACATAGAAGTTACGTCTAATCTTATTGCGAGCTTCCATTCCTTGGAAGAACGGTACATTTCGCCTAGTTTTTCGAAATATATGCCAGGATTATGTTGAAACCTTTAAATCCTGAATTCTTGTCCTTTGGTCCCATCCTATGCAATACACACGGCAATTTTTAACAGTAAAATTTTTACCCTGTAAGATAATATTTGTACATTATTGTTTGCAACGTCGTGTTCCTACGCTGTGTTGCCTATACATATTTTACTTTAGTCGCGGAGTAAACTGATTCAAGTACGATTTCATCCGAGTTTAATTTTAATTCCTGGTGTCAAATTTATGCTAAACCGCGAATTTCTCTATTCCCCCCTTCTTTTCGGGACGAATTTTTTAAAACTTCACACTTCACCACCGAGTTAGTTCTTTGCTATCTCTTGCAAACGACGAAAAAAAATTTTTTTTTTCTCTGCGTTACTAAATTTGTTAAACTTATAACATGGCGTCTCCATGCAGTCGACGCGGATGCGCGGGTCGACCATCCGGGTCCCTCTGCGTCACTTGTTGGCTCGGTCTTCAATTTGGAGGTAAAAGCTGGGCCACCTCCTGTGAAAGTGTAAATGACGGTGATAGTGACACTGATTCGCGGGTCAGTATCACGAGTGCGGCTACCATCGTCGTGCTTCGAGACACCGCGAATACTAACACTAAGGACCACAATCCTGCCTCGCCGGAGCCGTCCGTGCCGTCTCCAATCGCTACTGTGACTGTTACCAATTCTGAGGAAGAAGTGGTAACCCTGGAGCCGGAAGACTACTCCCCGGCCTCCCCAGACTCGGAGTCACCGCGCACCCCGCCGCCAGGTGTATTCCGGCCCTTTTTTGACTGGGATCCCGACGTGGTGTGCCTGGGTCCCCCCTTGTCGCCCGATCCTTCCGTTGTAACCATCTCTGACTCGGAGTGAAGCGGATCGGTAGGTACTTCTTCTTTTACTTAATTTTCTATAAAGGCCTTTAGCCTATTAACATGCACATTCTGTGTGCGTCTTCTTGCTTTTATCGTATACGTAACGTATGCAACTTTTGCTACTATTTCGTACGGTCCAACCCACAGTGATTCCAGTTTCTTTGACCTTCCCCTTCTCAATGTTTCATCATATAGCAGGACCTTATCGCCAATTTTGAAAGATGCCGTTTTTGTCTTTTTATCGTAATAACGCTTCGCTTTTTCTTTTTCCTCGCGCAGATTTTCCCTCGCCACGCGATTTGCGGCGCGTATCGCTCCTTCAACTCCTGTGCGTAATCTTCTAGATTATACTGTGTCGCCGGAGGTTTTCTTAACGCGGTTGGCAATTCCGCCTGTCTACCATACATTAATTCAAATGGTGTAAACCCTGTGGCTGAATGTGGCGTAGTATTGTACGCAAACATAGCGTACGGAATCTACTCGTCCCAATCTGTTTGATCTTCGTTTACGTAGTGCCTTATATATTCAGCCAACGTCCTATGAGAACGTTCCAAAGCTCCATTACTTTCGGGGTGATATGCCGTTGTTTGAATTTTATTAATTCGTAACAATCTGCACACGTTTTTAAACATTTCACTGACAAAATTTGTGCCTCGATCTGTTAATACCGTTTTTGGAATGCCATACTCGCACACTACTTTTGTAACAAACTCTTTTGCTACGGTCGCTGCTTCCTGATTTGAGATAGGTATTGCCTTACTGAGTTTTGTTAAATTATCTTGGAAGGTCAACAAGTACTTACTTCCGTTGTTTGTAATGGTTAATGGTCCGACAATATCAAGAGCGCATTTCTCAAATGGCTCTGCTGGAGTATCGGTGACGACCATTGCCTTAATTCTCTTCGTCATCTTATTTCGTTGACAAGATGCACACTTCGAGATATACTCCTCCACATCTTTTGCAAGATGCGGCCAATTATAATTCTGGCAAATTCTTTTTACGGTTCGCGTTATCTCTTAATGCGCTCCTAACGGCGCATCGTGATACTCATACAGTATCTGTTTCTTTTCTTCTTCCGTGAGTTCTTGTGTCTCACTTCTTTGCCTTCATCGGTTTCCTCCGCTTTGTACGTACATACTTCAGGTTGCTCGATGTTTCGGCTTAACGCATCGGCGTTGGTGTTGGCTTTCCCTTTTTTATAAATTATTTCATATTCGTATTCCTCGAGTTTCAATCGCCAACAAATTAGTCGTGACCCGGGGTCCTTGACACTGAATAACCACACAAGTGCCCTGTGATCCGTTACGATTTTAAATTTAACGCCATATAAATATGATCGAAAATGTTTTACGACCCAAACTATTGCCAACAATTCTTTTTCCGTGGTGCTATAATTCCTTTCGGCAATATTTAACACTCGACTCGCATATGCAATAGGCTTATTTTGTCCTATCGGGCCTTGTGACAAGACAGCTTCGATTGCGTAACCTGACGCGTCGGTTGTAACAATAAACTTCTTTGTGAAATCCGGATATGCAAGCAAAGGTGCGCTGCTCAATCTTTCCTTTAATATTTCAAATGCCTGTTGCTGTTCTTGGCCCCACTCGAACTTGACTCCTTTTCGTGTTAGCTGAGTCAGAAGTTTTGCAACTCTTGAGACTTGGTCAATGAATTTCCGATAATAGCCCGCCAATCCTATAAATGCCTGTATATCTTTTATCTTTGTCGGCACAGGAAAATCTCTTACTGCACTTATTTTTGATGGATTTGGTTTTATTTCATCCTCGGTAATAATGTGCCCTATGTACGTGACTTCTTTCCGAAAAAACTCACATTTGTCCGGCTGTAACTTCAAATTACTTTCTCGAAATCGCTCGAACACATCTCTTAGCCGCTTACAGTGTTCTTCTAAACTGGCTCCATGTATCATTATATCGTCTAGACATACGAAGCACTTTATGCCCTGTAGTTCAGTTAAAACCAAATTCATCAGCCTCTGGAACGTTGCTGGCGCGTTCTTTAATCCGAAGGGCATTCGATTATATTCGTAATGCCCGTACGGCGTTGAAAATGCTGTTTTGCATTTATCCGTCTCTTTCATGGGTATCTGATGATAACCCGACGCCAAGTCTAGCGTAGAGAAGTACTTAGCATTCTCCAGTTGGTCCAAAATTTCCGTTATGTTAGGTAGTGGAAACAAATCTCCGATGGTTACGTCGTTTAGACGTCAAAAATCGGGCGTGTTCCGTTTGACCACAGTACGATTCGACACCGATCGATTCGACACCAAATTATT
>NW_018021473.1:7693-9570 GCF_002006095.1 Pseudomyrmex gracilis
CCTCCCCTTCGTGTGACGTCACCCCTCCCCCTCTGACGTCATACCCCGCGCCCCCCTCGGAGCTCCTGAGTTAGAACCGGCCTAGTTACACTACTCTTGATTTTCTTATTTTTCAGCTGGATAGTAGCAAAAAATTTTCCTATCACGCAAGCTTTATGACCTGTATCTCCCGTTAATTCTATACTTGTTAACTCCGCGGGAGTTTCTCCTTTCAAGCATTTTTTTTTAATGAGTGACACTGAGGCTCCTGTGTCATATAGTAACTCTGCTAGTCCACGCTTTGCTTCTTTAATTGGCATTCTCACGATGTTCAAACTTGCTTGCGTCGTATTTATTTCAGTAATTTGAAGCTCTGCTATCGTTATAGCTTTTCTTTTCTTAGTGCCATTCTTGTCATTTTCGGATGAGTCGTTGCTGTCACTTTGATTCCGCTTTTTGCTTTGTTTTTTATGCGATGCATCATTTGCTTTCTTTCCTTGATACTTCTTCTTATCATTCAGGGCCCAGCAATTTTCTTTGAAATGTCTCGTTTTCTTGCAATAATTGCAATATTTTTCAACGGCATTTATTCTGCCGCCTGCCTTTGGTAATGACACTTTGCTGACTCGGCAATCTCGACCAAAATGTCCGTGCTTTCCGCATTTAAAACATGTGTCTTTATTATATTTTTCCTTATTTTGCGGATTCTGATTTTTTATTTGACCGCTATGAGGTGTTGTCACTTTTTCTTCCGAGCTGGCCGCATTTATAACCTCTTGTAGAGTTTCATAATTTTGTGAGCGAATTATTACTCTAATTTCGCTTTTTAATCCTATTTGGAATTGTTGTAACGCCTGCTCCTTGATTGTCCTCATAATGATGCATTTTTCTTCAACGGTGTGTCCTCTACCTTCCACCATGGCCCCATACAATTCCATAGCGATCTGATTCACACGTTGGCCGTACGTTTGCGCATTTTCGCCATTCGTTTGCCTCAACGTGTTAAAATCTATCTGCAACTGAGTAACACTTTTTTTTGCAGCATAAGTGTTTTCAACTTCTTCTTTTAACTGTCGGAAGTTGCAGATATTCTTTGTTTTAAAATCTAACAAAGCCTGACCTCGCAACTTTGTACACAATACTGCTTGTAACAAAGCAGGGTTATCCAACGGGCTAACAACTCCCGCTGCTATTCACACGCGTTCAAAAATTCGCGTATCTGTTCAGCTGATTTCCCGTCAAACGCTGGTATTAGATTCACCGCGTCTTTTAATTGTAGCTAACTCCTGTTTACTACGTGGTTTCGGATATCATCATCCGTCCGTCCGTACGTGATATCGAGTTGCTCGCTCGGCCGTACGTGTGTGTTTCTTCGTGTGGGTGGAGCACCTGTTTTGCGCATTCTTTCTTCGCGTAGCTCCCCCATTTGCTTACCTAACGCGTCTACACGTGCTTCCATTACTCCTAATGTCCGCAAGACTTGACGTAGGACTTCCTCGGTGGCGTCATGACTCGGCCTAGCTGATCCTGGGCCCCCCGCTCCACGAGCTCCGACTACCTTGTGTTGCATTTGCGTTATTTCCCTATTTACCGCGTCCTGGGCTCGCCTAACACTTTTTATATCCAGAACCCGTTCCGTGTTATCTAAATCTGACGCAAGGTTATTTCCGCCCGCCTGGAACATTTCGCTTTGATTNAAAGAAGTAGNTTCGNTATTACCGTCTTCCCCCCTTAANAAGTTTCCAGCGATACTCCGGTCTATTTCTATTTCGAACTCTCTTTCAATTGTTACGTTCGGATGTGATTCCGTGTTGCTATCACCTTCGAATCTCAACCGGCGCCTATACGTGTGTGCCTCTAATTTCGCCGGAGCAGTTCGCGGTTACGGTGTCGGTATT
>NW_018021473.1:10610-26672 GCF_002006095.1 Pseudomyrmex gracilis
ACGATCTGCCTGTCGTTGCTCGCGATCGATCTTTTAAAGGAATCGATCGCGATCACTCAGCAGTTTAGCGACCTAATTACTACTGCACGTAGGCCGCTGACGTTGCGTGCTGTGTCTGTATCATACTTAACATTACGCTTAACAAGCAGATTTCATTTACAAAGAAATGCTGCTTGTTACCCTTTTGAAACAAAACCGGGTCGATTGAGCAATGATGCGTACTTACCGCAATTGCTCAATGACCCGAACGAAATTAGAACTAAGTTTCACAACAATAGCATTATGACTGTTGTGCGCCAATTTTTGTGTTTAAAGATAATTTAAGATGAGGCCATTGAGCAATGTGATGAGACATCACTGTCATTGCTCAATGACCTAGATAAGTTGCAGGAAGGCAGCAGTTCTAGGAAGAACTGCTGGTTGCCACAGGGTGCGACACATTGCCGCATTGTCCGAAGTGCAACGCAGCATGTGTCGACACCGGCACCGGTAACTAGCACGGTTGCTAGGACCGGTGGGCCTGCTGAATCAGCGCGATCGATCTACTATAAATCGATCGCGTAAATGAAGCAGGAAGAGACCGTGATTGGACTGCTAGCTCACTGTGTGGCTCCGCAAGCCGGAGAGTTTACCGCAGTGAGGTACAGCCGTGTAAAAAACGTTGAAGGAACATTGTAATGATCAGGAGCAATAAAGGATACTTTAATAAGTTCAAGTACAGAACTTAATCTTCTAACCACCCAACCTCCTTGACATCCAACAAATTTTGGTGGCAGCGGTGAAATCTCTCATTCCGTGTGTCAAGGACGGGACTCAGCAGGAGATTCCGGTTGGATCAAAGGAAAGCAAGGACACTGGGTGAGAAAGAAAAAAAAACGAGAACGATTGAGTTTCAGTTTTTAAAAAAGAGTGTACTTAAAAAAAAGATAAAAAACATATATAAGAGTACAAAAAAAATATGTAGAAGACCCCCGTTCTGGTGAAATACTGCTCCTGAAACAAAAAGAAAAGCAGTCGTTAAAAAAGAGTGTCTTGTGAACTACGGGTTTGATAGAGAAAGAAAGACACCGCGAACTCACAGTCTCGAGTTACACGGCAACACTGACCTAACGCAAGCCAAGCGACGGGCAGTGACACAAGGCGGAGATAAGGAAGCGGCCGGACTGCAGCAGCAGAACGGAAAACAAAATTTACCGCCGGGAAATTCCGGAAGCAGCAAGTAACAAGCAGACAAGCAGCTGTGACGGAAGGGCCAGGAAAGGCACCAAGAAACCGGCTAAGGACAGCCGAAAAAGCAGAAAAGGTGACAAGGCAGTTAGCGCAAGCAAAGCAGCGGCAGCGGCGAGGCAACGGACCAGCAAAGCGGCGAAACAGCGGCAGCGGCGAGGCAGCGGCAGCGGCGGCGCGAGGAAAGCTGAGTCAGCAACACCACGCAGATACGACTCTCGTGAACGGAATTAGGTCAACTACTGTAAGTCGAATAAATTTTGTAAAAGCGAACAAAAACATGTGTTTGGTAACTGGCGTTTGCAACAACGCGGCGTACAATCCGAGCGGGTAGCGCGGTCGCTACGAAGTCTGTTACCGGTACGGGAACCGAGAACCGCACCGGCGGCGCTTTATCAAGACGCAGAAATAAATAGACAAGATAGGAATTTGAGTCTAAATGTAATTGTAGAAAGAGAATTTCCGTTCGATTTAGACGGTAGTATAGCCGGTCATTTACAAAGTGTAATAAATCGCGGTAGAGTTGAGAACAGTGAAACCTCGGGCAGTGGTACTTAGAGGTCTTCTTTAATTTCATACGAGAGCGAGTTGTTTTACACAAGACAGCGGGCCGAAATGAATAACAAAAATATGGAACAAGAATTTGACGAGCAAAATATAAACCGGGCTCGCGAAGAAGTGGAACGCGAAATTTCCCGAATGCAAAACGAGTTGACTGTGGGCGGCACCGCGGGGCGCGAGGCCGCGGGGACAAATAGGCAAGGTTACAACCCCGCTGACGCAATGCTACAGCAGGTAGTGCGGTCATTAGAAATGATAAGTTCGCGAATAGACGCGGTGGACCGACGGGTGACGGAACTCCGCGAGACGCACGGGCGCGGGATGGGCGTGTCGATGACGCGGCACGTGTACAGACGTCCGAGCGAACAGCTAGACGTAACGTACGGGCGAACAGCTGACGACGTGAGAAATCGCGTTTACTGGGAAATCATCCGAGAAAGTTTGAGAAGTTTTAAATGCATGCGAGTACGCAGAGGGAATGGTCAACCCTGAGGAGGAACCCGCTCTTTTGCTAGCAGTATTGCGAACCACGCTGAGAGGGCAAGCATTGATCGATTTTGAAACAAAAGACATTCGCGATTTTGGACAGTTAAAAGCAGAAATAGAAGCTATGTATTCTGCAAAGCAAAGCACTACACAGTTACAGATAGAATTTAACACATTGCGACAAAAAAGTAATGAAAACGCACAGGTATACGGCCAAAGAATAAATCAAACGGCCATGGAGTTGTACAAATCTATTGTGGAAGGCAAAGAGCACACCATGGAAAAGAAACGTACAATTATGAACACTATTAAAGGGCAAGCGTTGCAACATTTTCAAATAGGTTTAAGAAGTGACGTCAGGTTGATAATAAGGTCACGCAACTATGGAACGTTGCAAGAGGCAATAAACGCAGCAAGCTCTGAGGAAAAGGTGGCGGTGCCACAAAGCAGCTACGGTGGAAATTTTGCAGCAAACCAAAAGATGGGAAAAAATTATGAGACAAATGCGTGCTACAAATGCGGAAAGATCGGACACTACGGAAAAGAGTGCCGATCAAACAGAATGGCATTGCCTAAACCGAGCAGTGGCAAAGTAAATGCTGTGGACAAAACGTGCAGTTATTGCAAAAAAGCAGGGCATATCAAAGAAAATTGCTTGTCACTGAAAAACAGGAAAAATAAAAAAGGAGTTGTAAAAGCCATATGTGCGGCAAAAGACAAGAAAAAGAAAAGCCGAAGTGACAATAGCGAGTCATCGAGTGACGAAGACGACAACGGAAAAGAAAAGAAAAAATCCGTGTCNGTAGCAGAGCTACAGGTAGCCGAGCTAAAAGCTGCGCAAGCAGTTTTGGACTTAGTCACTGTACCGATGAGAGAAGCAAAGAAAGGCAAAGTAGAATTGCTTTATGACACTGGAGCCACAATGTCATTGATTAAAAAGAAATATTTAAAAGAGAAAACGCCAGCCGAGAAGACGAGCATGAAACTAACAGGCGTTACAGGGCATCAAGCAAGCGTCATAGGGAAAATCACAGCAACCATACAGCTAAAAAACAAAAGAGTTAAGCATCCAGTTTATGGTGTGAGAGACGATTTTCCAGTTAGTTATCAAGGCATTTTAGGAAATGACTTTATGAAAAAGCACAATGCCAAGCCGGATTACAAAGCGGGAAAACTCTTGCTATGAAAAAATACGTTGCAATTGCGCCCATATAAAAATGTAAAATTGCAACCTCGTAGCGAAACAATCGTGCAAGCCATTACTGATAGTAATCAGATCGGAATAGTACAAGGGGAAGAAACGCAGCCAGGAGTTTTCATAGAAAGCTGTTTAGTACACCCGAAAGGAAATTTTTGCCCCGTGAGTATAGTAAATACTACGGAAAAAGCGGTAACATTAGGCACTCCGCGTGTTAAATTGGAAGCGCTCAAAGAAGAGAGTGAGACAAGTAGCGAAATAGCAAACGTAGGCGTAAAAACGGAGAGGTCAACACTCCGCGAAAGAGTAAAAGAGGCACTGCAAGTGAAGCATTTAAATAAAGAAGAGAAAGAAACATTGTACGAGATATGCGGGGAGTATCAAGATATATTCCATTTTGCAGGGGAGCCGTTATCTAAAACAAGCGCGGTGAAGCATAAGATATCTGTGAGAGTTGACACCACTCCGATAAGCGTTAAGCCATATAGGTTGCCGCAGAAGCATAAGCAAGAGGTAGAAAAGCAAATCGGAGAAATGTTACAAAGCGGAATAATTCGCGATAGTGAAAGTCAGTGGAACGCGCCTTTACTAGTTGTTCCAAAAAAGATGGACGCGTCCGGCGTGAGAAAATTAAGAATAGTCGTAGATTTTCGACGACTAAACGAGACGACAATAGGCGATTCTTTTTCACTACCAAATATTGCAGAAATATTGGACCAACTTGGGAATGCAAAGTATTTCTCAACGTTAGATTTGGCGTCCGGGTATCATCAGATACCAATGGACGAAGAAGACAGAGGTAAGACAGCGTTTTCAACACCGCATGGTCATTACGAATATAACAGAATGCCTTTTGGATTGAAAAATGCGCCGGCGACGTTTCAAAGGTTGATGAATTTGGTCCTGATGGGACTGCGGGGTATAAAGTGCTCCGTGTACCTCGACGATATCGTGATACACGGTTCAAGCTTGCAAGAGCACAGCAAGCGGCTACGAG
This sequence comes from Pseudomyrmex gracilis, assembly GCF_002006095.1. Lineage (NCBI taxonomy): Eukaryota > Metazoa > Arthropoda > Insecta > Hymenoptera > Formicidae > Pseudomyrmex > Pseudomyrmex gracilis. Next base: position 15,080 of record NW_018021473.1, read on the forward strand.
AGGTTTTTGACAGGTTGCAGAAGTATAACTTAAAGTTGCAGCCAGATAAGTGCGAATTTTTTTGCAAAGAGGTCACGTATTCAGGGCACGTGATCACCGAGAAGGGTATATCGCCGGATCCGTCGAAGATAGAGGCGGTCAAGAAATTTCCGGTTCCGAAAAAGGCAAAAGATATACAGGCGTTCATTGGTCTAGCAAGATACTATAGAAAATTTATCGACCAATTCTCAAAAATAGCAAAGCCGTTGACACGACTGGTGCAGAAAGAAGTAGCGTTCGAGTGGGGGCACGAGCAGCAGCAAGCGTTTGAAAATCTAAAAGAAAAGTCAATTAGTGCTCCATTACTCGCCTATCCGGACTTTGACAAGGAGTTTATCGTGACAACCGACGCGTCGGGTTACGCGGTCGGCGCGGTGCTATCGCAAGGTGCGGTAGGTCAGGATCGGCCGGTTGCATACGCGAGCCGAGTACTGAACAAAGCTGAGCAAAACTACAGCACGACAGAAAAAGAGCTACTCGCAATTGTGTGGGCAGTAAAGCATTTCAGGCCTTATTTATACGGAACGAAGTTCAAGATTATCACCGATAATAAGGCACTGGTGTGGCTCTTTAACCTAAAGGACCCCGGATCACGGCTCGTGCGATGGCGTTTGAAATTCGAGGAGTATGACTACGAGATCATGCATAAGAAAGGGAAGGCGATTACCAACGCGGACGAGTTGAGCAGAGCTCCCGCGGAAGCATGCACGTGCGAAGCGAAGGAGAGCGAGAAAACAGAAGAAGAGAAGAGCAAGAGCTAACCGAAGAGGAAAAGAGACAGATACTATACGAGTATCATGATTCACCGGTGGGCGCACACCAAGGAATAGCACGTACAGTAAAAAGAATAAGAATGAGGTACGGCTGGCCTAAACTGACAAGCGACGTGGAGAATTATATTTCGAAATGCGAATCCTGCCAAAAGAATAAGTTGTCGCGGAAAACAAAAGTACCGCTAGTAATTACGGATACGCCGAAAAAGCCTTTTGAAAAATGCGCGCTTGATGTTGTCGGGCCGTTACCGGTGACAAGTAGCGGAAATAAATATCTGCTGACGTTTCAAGACGGTCTTACGAAGTTTAGTAAGGCGATACCCGTACCGAATCAAGAAACCGCTACGGTAGCAAAGGAGTTCGCGATGAAAATTGTGTGTGAGCACGGGATTCCGGAAACGATTTTAACGGATCGAGGAACAAACTTTATAAGCGAACTGTTTAAGAATGTTTGGAAGTTACTGCGAATAAATAAAGTACAGACAACGGCCTATCATCCGGAAAGTAACGGAGCGTTAGAGCGTTTGCATCGAACATTAGCCGAATACATACGTCACTACGTGAACGAGGACCAGACGGATTGGGACGAGTGGGTGCCGTACGCAATGTTCGCGTACAATACGACACCACACACGGCAACGGGGTTTACGCCCGTCGAATTGGTGTACGGGAAGTGCGCGGAACTACCGACCGCTTTAATTGAACCACCGTCTACACAGTACAATTTAGAAAACTATGCGCAAGAATTAAAAGAAAGATTGCGGGCAACAAATCGAGTAGCGCGAGAAAAGCTCAAAAAAGAAAAGGAAAAAGCGAAACGTTACTATGATAAAAAGACAAAGCAAACAGCAGTTAGAGTGGAAGAAAAGGTCTTACTTTATGATGAGACACTGAGAAGAGGCAGATCCAAGAAGGTAGAATCAAAATGGATAGGACCTTATGGTATAGTTGCGAAAACGTCAGACGTGACGTATGCAGTCAAAGCAGGACGGCGCACGCAGAATGTGCACGTGAATAAGCTGAAAGCCTTTATAGAAAATTAAAAAAAAAGGGGAAGTAGTAGTCACTTACCATCACTCCGAGTCGGAGAGGGTAATGGGGGACGGTGAGGCACGGGGCGGGGCCCCAGGCATACCACTTCGTTGTGGTAAAACTTGTCGTTTTCCGAAGACCATCCCAGGATGAAGCCTTGCTTACATCCGTAGTGGTAAATCGGGGGCTCCGGATCAGAGGAGGCAGGCGGGGGAGGCCGGACGCATAGGACCTCCACCTCTGGTGACGCCGGTGGAGATTCCTCCGGAGTGCGGGGCACCGCGGGGGTCCCCGGTGGTGACTCGTCGTCAAGGACAACGAGGGGGATCACTTTGGTGATCAGGTCGTCGTCGTCGCGAGAAGTGCGTGCGTACAACCAGGAGCGCTCCGGGCTTGAAGCCGCACTTGAGGACATTTTAGACACTAAAAGAGGCAAAAGATTAAACACAAGAAAACACACGCGGATTTTTGTAAATCGAAACACTTACACTGTTTATAACAAAAAATAAAACACATTAAAGAAGTGACCTGGTCGGTAACGAACGGGGTACTGGTGCTCGTTGACATAAAGAACCATGGTCCGAAGTACAAAAGACAGCAGGGCGTCTCAAATGTAAGTCCTAGAATTAATATAAGCGATAATAAAAAGAGCTTAGATGACAGAGTAACGAACTCGGAGTACAACCGACGCTCGCGGTTCCATCTGTTAGGCGACACCGTTTGCGATAAAAATAAAATATAATGTATAAAGGCGTATTGAATAGAACAGTTTGCTTGCAGGAAAATGTTGTTAATAAAAGTAGTAACAGTACTTACCTTTTGCGTCGCGTGGAGTGAAGCCGGGAACCAAGGATACCACGTACGAAAGTTTTAACACAATCCCGGCTTGTACTACGAAAAATACGGGACGATGCTCCACGCTAGCAAAAAGTGGAGACTAGTTGTAAGATTGGACGTATCAACGGTATACACAAGAACGGAACGAACGGAACGTATGTTAGACTATACAGCTAAGGCGTGCGAAAACGCGGCGATAACGCGCAGGAACAGAGAACTGTGCGAGGGGTTTGCCGCGGAGTTACAACAAAAATTGCAAAAAGTGGAAAAAATAGTAAAACGGGTTAAAACTATAGTGGGAACACAAAAACGCAGTCGAAGGGGGCTGGTTAACGCAGTAGGTTCCGTCGCGAAAATTTTGTTCGGTACAATGGATGCCAAAGACAAAAAGCGAGTTTCGGAACAAGTAGAGTTGTTAAACAGGAAACAAGCTGTTTTACAGCACGTGGTTAAAAATCCGCTGCAAGTGATAAACGCGACTATTGCTCACGTAGAAAACATTGAGGAGGTCGTAGAGAGAAATGAAAACAAGTTAAAAAACGCGATGGTTAAACTAACACAAAAGGTAGACAGTTACGCGCAGCAAGCCGAACTTAGCGAATATCTTATGGAATTAGGCAGCATGATTACGGAACTCGAGTTCGACGTGGAAAGTATCATGGGTTACGTCACGGACGTACAAGCGAAGTTTGCGCAATTATAGATGGTACCCGGTGAACTAATAATAAAAGGCCTCCAGGACGCGAATAATTGGTCTGCCCACGGATTACATTTTCCATTCGTCATAACACTGGAAAATTGGTTAACAATAAAAGAATACGTCACGGTTAGCGTGTATTGTAAGAACGCGAATGTGTATACCGTCGTCAAGTTTCCACTAGTAGCTCCGGTAAAATACGACTTGTTGAAAGTAGTGCCCTTGCCGGTGCACGACCACGATAATGTTTTTAAGGTCGCACAAATAAAGATCGAGATAGTTGCGATAGATGAAAATAAACAAACATACTCCGTTGTAAAATTGCGTCAGCTAGAGAAATGTAAAAACGTTGGAGATAATTATGTCTGCGATAATATAGAATCGGTGTACAATGTACACGCGGACGCACCATGCGAGGCGCAGGCATATGTTAGTAATTCAGAGGAATTTTCCAATTGTAAAGAAGAAACTGTGATTTCGAACTACACGATATGGATAAGGCTAGAAAAAGCGCGTGTATGGCTGTACTCAACCCCGAAAAGCAAGTCGGTGGTAATATCGTGCGAGAACCGAAAAAAAGCAACGGAAATTGTAAACGAAGTCGGAGAGATAAAGTTGTCGGAAAAGTGTAAGTTAGTGACGTCCACTGTAACGATTCGCACCAGCAAGGTGATGGACGGTGAACAAATTAACACATATTTGCCACGATTCAATCTTTCGGTGTTAAAGGCAAAAGAACGAACGGTTGGTGAAGAACCGGTAGCGTTAGAAAACATAACACGGAGTAAAACACAAATCGAGAAAATAAAGTCAGAAGTAACGGAATTAACGGACAAAATAAACGAAAGTTNGTTTTTTGAAAATCCGCATCTTATCTATCTGACTACGTCAAGTGTGACGATAATAGTAGTAATTATTGTACTAATTATATATAAAATAGTAAAAAATAAAGAAAAGACGGAATTGACACGCGGCGCCGTGAAGTTGCGTAACGCGGAACAGCGTGAAAAGCGGCGATACGCTCGCGCGCAAAACGCCGAGACCATCGCGCTGTAAGTATGCCGCGTAGTAGAATATGTAAAGTACAAAGGTAGTGTAAGTAACACGCAAAAATTGTACACAAGTAAGTTTAAGAGTTGCGACAGAAAATGTTACGAACATTTTACTTTTTCCCGGAAGGGGGAAAAATGTTGTGCGCCAATTTTTGTGGTTAAAGATAATTTAAGATAAGGCCATTGAGCAATGTGATGAGACATCACTGTCATTGCTCAATGACCTAGATAAGTTGCAGGAAGGCAACAGTTCTAGGAAGAACTGCTGGTTGCCACAGAGTGCGACACATTGCCGCATTGTCCGAAGTGCAACGCAGCATGTGTCGACACCGGCACCGGTAACTAGCACGGTTGCTAGGACCGGTGAGCCTGCTGAATCACCGCGATCGATCTACTATAAATCGAACGCGTAGATGAAGCAGGAAGAGACCGTGATTGGACTGCTAGCTCACTGTGTGGCTCCGCAAGCCGGAGAGTTTACCGCAGTGAGGTACAGCCGTGTAAGAAACGTTGAAGGAATATTGTAAAGATCAGGAGCAATAAAGGATATTTTAATAAGTTCAAGTACAGAACTTAATCTTCTAACCACCCAACCTTCTCGACATCCAACATGACTAACGACGATTTTGCAATGATTGTACTACAATGATTCGCCATAACGCAACAGTTTTGTCAAAATAAAATTTTGTAAATTCTTATAAAACAGGAAATATATAATGGCCATTTGAAGCAAAAACACTGGTGATAACGTGTGTATGATAGATGCATTACTTTATTCAAGCAGGTAACATATAGAACGTTTTCGGCCTTAGATTAGGCCTTTATCAATATATATCTACAAAATACAATTTAATTGTTAGATTCATAAAATTTTTAAATTAACAACTTACAGAACAATGCAGATGGAAATTATCACATGATTACGCACATAAATATGATGTTCTTGAATTAAAACTTATACAATTCACATGATTACAATATAGAAACATTAAAGTAACTGAGAACAGGCAGCAGTATACAGCGGTTTAAATATAAGTCAAAGCCGCTATCAACGCTCAAGCGACTATTAATGTGTATTATCAACAATTGGTAAGTATGATTTATCAAGATTTTCAGTGTCGCTATGTAGGTTAAGACCATGGCTTTGACTTCGTATATATAGAGTTTCTGATATCAAGCGTTTAATATAAGATTTTTCATTATCTAAAATTTTAACATTATTCCAATCAAAATCATGAGAGCATTGAATCCTGTGATCTGTAATAACCGATCCTTGAGGAGAATTTCTTCTAATATGATTTTTATGTTCAATAATTCTTTGATGTAACATTCTTTTAGTCTGTCCCACGTATGAAGCATCACAGTCTAGGCAATTAATTTTATACACAACGGAAGGTCGACTGGATATTGGAAGAGGATCCTTTAAAACTTTAATAAATNTGGACAATTTGTCAATACTATAAAAGGNGAAGTGAGTGTTAGTCTCTTTCGGAAAAATATTAACAAATTTGTTTGAAAAGTTATTAATATAAGGCATCACAAACCAACGATTAGAAATTTCATTTAAAAAACCATTCGACAAGAATCTTTTTATGTCATTATTTTTAAAAAAATTGTATTTCAGTCTTTGTTTAAAAATGTCAAAAATAAAGTCATATGGGTAATTATTATTAATTAAAATGTTAAAAATTAAGTCGAGGTTCTTAGAATGAAATTGTGGGTGAGATAAAAAGAAGGCTCTGTCGATAAGACTAATGACAGTGCCTCTTTTTTGGCAGATAGGATGGTTGGAGAAGAAATTCAAATATTTGCCTGAGAATGTTGGTTTGTGGTACCAGTCGTGAATCAGTCTATTGTTATTTTTTATAATTGTGATGTCCAGAAAATTAAGTCTATCTGAACCAATCTCCATAGTGAATTGCAGACGAGAATGATATGAATTATAAATCTCTAAAACAATATCAAACTGATGTGATGGAACCATAAGGGCTATGTCATCTACATATCTAACATGTAGAGGTGGAATAAAAGATAGAGAACTAATAGTAAACGATTCTAGATCCTGCATGACTATATCTGCTAGAATCGGGGAGAGAGGAGATCCCATAGGAGCGAAAGATGGAGAACTCGTGAATACATCACAGAATCCACATATAAATATTTAAACATTAAATATAACAGCATATACTATATATACTAATATAACAGCATATACTATAACATATACATATTAAAATGTAATTGTGCGAAGCGCGCCGAGCTGTGTCCTGCGCGCTTAAAACAGCCCGATGCACGCTTATTCGCGGATCTTTATTAATTAAGATTTCGGTAACTATTACGAATCTAGCAAAATGGTATAGGACTTATCGACTCAGTTTTACTTCTTCTACCTGTTTACGAGAAATATTACACCAATTCTGGGACACCCTGTATTTACAGTGTGTGCCAAAAGTCTCGGAACGGTCAAATATTTTGAAAACAAAGCATTTTAGAACAAAATGTTTCAAACGACAGTTTTAGGGTTTTAAACGTTCTATTAAATGAATATACTCAATTGACCTTAAGTAGATAGATCAAGGTCACATCAAAGTCACTACAATTTTTTTAAATAGAATAACCTATTTTTTATCATGTAATGGTAAATCTGACTTCAATACCTTTCCAAAACACTAGTTGATTACCTATTTCTATTGAGAATTGCCTCAGGTATGAGTTTTAGAAGTTACGATGCCGCCAGCATTAGAATTATCCAGGATGCACCGCGTGGAGGGTGCATGAACGGACTTTACATCCTTTTTTGCGCGCGCGCGTGTGTGTGTGTGTGTGTGTGTGTGTGTGTGTGCGCGCGCGCGCGCGCGCGCTTGTGTGTTTGAGTGGATGAATGCGCGCGCGCATATGCATGTGCGTGCGTGCGTTTATGCGTGTGTATTACTGTGTTTTTGCTAGTGTGTGAATTTGTGTTAGATGTTTAATTTTTCAGATGCTCAAATTGATGTCCTCCGACTTCCTGGCATTGTTCTAGTTGTACATAAAAGCTATTGAGCACATTTTGCAGTTGATCGCGTGTGATGAGAGTTACCTCATCACGAATGCGGTTTTTAAGATCTTGAAGATTCAGAGGTTTTGTAGCATATACTTTACTTTTTAAATGACCCCCAAAAAAATAGTTTAGAGGATTCAGATCAGGTGATCTGGGTGGCCACTCTAATGTACCTCTTCTACCAATCCACCTTTCTGGGAAAATGTGATCTAAAAATGCACGCACTTGCAAGCCGAAATGAGCAGGAGCCCCATCTTGTTGAAACCACACATTATCAAATTCTTCGCCGAATAATTGTTGAATTGCAGGAACAATTTTATTTTGTAATAATGTCAAATAGTTTTCAGCATTCAAGTTACCGTCAATAAAAAAAGGACCTATTATGTTATTCCCAACTATTCCTGCCCATACATTTAATTTCTGGTGATATTGTGTATGATTATCCCTCATCCAGTGAGGATTTACATCACTCCAATATCTACAATTGTGGCGATTAACATTCCCATTCAGTTCAAATGTGGCTTCATCTGAAAATGCTATTAAATTAAGATTATTGTTTTCGTCAATACGCATCATCATCTGTTCACAGAACTCAAGTCTCCTATCAAAATCATCTTCCGTCAACTGATGAACCAGCTTAATTTTGAATGGATGAAAACGATGTTCTTTCAAAATTCTACGGATTGAAGGTATACTAATACCACGCATCTGTGCAGCTCTTGATAAGGATGTGTGAGGATTCTCCACATAAGATTGCAAAACTTCCAAACTGTTGTCAGCATCCGTTGCAGTTCGAGGTCTTCCCGAACGTGGTCAATCATTTACAGATCCTGTTTCTGCAAATCGTGATACTGTTCTCTGAACAGTAGATTTTGAAATAGGCGCGCAAGCAAAAAATGTGTTGTTGAACAAATCAGCAACTTCAGAGATTGATCTAACACGATCACCATATCCCCGCATCATAAGCAATGTTATCCTTTCCTTTTCATTTAAAGACATTTTCACAATAATGAAGCAAAAGCAACATCTAATTTCTTAGCTTGATCATCACAATGTAATCACAATTACATTTTAATATGTATATGTTATAGTATATGCTGTTATATTAGCTCCTCCCATATGCTGCTACGGGTAACACCGTAAGCGCGCGAAGCGCACTGGGCTGTCTTAAGCGAGTAAGACAGCCCGATGCATGCTTATTCGAGGATCTTTATTAATTAAGATTTCGGTAACTATTGCGAATCTAGCAAAATGGTATAAAATTTTTTGACTTAGTTTTACTCCTTCTATTTGTTTACAAAAGATGTTACACCAATTCTGAGACACCCTGTATATATATACGTGTTACATGTTCAACTTGTAGATTTTTACAAGTGAGTATTTTTTTAAAGTCTCAATTTTTAATTCATATGGGATGCTGGATTTGCATCCAGGCGGGAGGTATCCGGGGTCTCTCACATATGAAAGAGACCCCGGATACCCTACTACCTAATTTTTAAAATATTGTGAAAAAATCTCCTCGGCCAGGAGTCAAACCTGGAATCTCCGGCTTTCCGTGCCATCGTCTTCCCTGTTAGGCCACCGAGGCACTTAGAGTTAGTCTCGCAATACTCATACATATATCGAAGATGGTCTGATAATGTTGTTAACGCTAATTTTCAGTTATTATTTTTATTTTAGTGCAATGCTGACTGGTTTGGTTTTGTATGTGACATCACCCGCGCAGGTCAAACACGTCTGTTGTAGTTTTCGGTGCAGCCACGCCAAGTTTTTTTGCCTTAATTATTTTTTATGTTTCGACTTTTCACAAAAACCAAAGCCTAACTATTGATACAATGATTTTATATTTGTTAATTTTTACATAATGTGTTTAATTAATATATATTAATATATATTATTTTATATAATGGTTTTAATTAAAATGTACACAAGTGTAGTTGGTGCTATGTTTGATATCACTTTTTTTGTAAAACAGATTTTGTAGAGAAAGATATGTTTACTAGTATAACAAAGTCAAAATTAATAAAAACTAATAAAAAGTCAGCTTGTAATATCTAAATAAATATGTCACAATATTATATTTATTTTGACAATCCTGTTTCTGAAAAAGGAAAGACAGTTTCTGTCTCAATCACTAGTGATATCTTTCGGGACAAACAACCTATGGTGCCTTTTGTCCAAACAAACAAAAAATGGTTTCTGAATATTTCCGATAAAATGATTCCGGAAAAAGTTTCTCGTCTATTACAGCTTGGAGCAAATCATTGTCTCCCGATAGGATCAACAAAGAACATATTGATCCATGAATTTATTAAGGATACTGAATCCAACATAAAAGGTTATGATATAAAAACAAAGTCAAAAATCAGAAACATTGTTATTCCCAAGCTACAAAATTTTCTTCACAAAGAATTAAATATTTCGAACAATGATGTTGTAATGACTGAGATGTATAAATCGTGTGTAGCTTTTAAGAAGCAACATCCTGAAATAATATTTACACGTGCAGATAAGGGTAATATTACGGTGGCTCGGAGTGAAGATCTTTATGTGTCAAAAATGAGAAACCTTTTAAGTGACAACACAACATATGAGATTGTTAAACGAAATCCAATTAGAAAAATAGAACCCAACCTACTTGATTTGCTTAAACGCTGGTTAAACAGAGGGTTTATTGAGAAAAATGTTTACAACTATTTGTGTGAGATCAAGTGATAGTTCGTTATCTAAAGCTTATGGTTTACCAAAAGTTCATAAAAAAGAAATTCCATTAAGGTTAATTGTTTCTTCAAAAAACAGCCCTCTCTATTCTTTGGCTGCTTTTTTACATAAATTAATTTACAACAGTCTCCCGAAGGCTAGAAGCAACATAAACAACAGTTTCACGCTATATGATAATCTCTCTAAAATCCGATTAAACAATGAGATATTGATTTCTTTGGATGTTGTTTCATTGTTTACAAATGTCTCTACAAATCTGGCAATTAATGGTTTAAAGACCAGATGGTCTTACATTTCTAAAAACACCGGCATTCTATTTGATGAATTTATTATTGCTGTTAATTTTATTGTATCTTCTACTTTTTTCACTTTTGATAATGTCATTTACAAACAAACTTTTGGTCTTCCTATGGGGTCACCTTTATCCCCGTTATTAGGAGATATTGTTATGCAAGACCTTGAAAATAAAGCTTTATACAAATTCAAAGGATTTATTCTTGTATATTATCGATATGTAGATGATATTTTTTTAGCAGCTCCATTGCATATGGTTGATTCTATTGTTTCTACATTTAATGCATTTCATGATAGACTAAAATTTACTGTGGAACTGGAGAATGACCGTTGCATCAATTTCTTGGATCTGTCTATTAATGCTATTGATGGTGAATTAAAAATGGATTGGTTTCATAAAGACACCTTTTCAGGTAGATTTCTTTTGTTTTATTCGCATCATCCTGTTTGCTATAAAAAGGGTTCCATCTTTAGCTTAATTGACCGGGCAATTTTATTGTCACATCCAGATTTCCATCATAAGAATATTGTTTTTGTTATTAACATTTTACTAAGCAACGGTTATCCTCTTGATTTCATTTTTGACAACATAAATTANAGAATTAAAAACTTTATCTCTAAAAAGATCAATGTCTCGTTTAATTGTAACGCTGTTGCTCAGAATGACAAGAAACTAATTATTTTACCGTATATCAATAATTTATCTGAGAACATCATACATGCGTTNAAAAAAGCTGATAACATAATAGGCTATAGATGTATTAACAGACTGAACAAAATAATTAAAGCACATAAGGATAGGACGCCGTATGAATTGAACACAAATGTTATTTATAGAATAAATTGTAAAAACTGTTGTGCATCTTACGTGGGACAGACGAAGAGACAGCTTAAAACCAGAACGAAAGAACATATAACAATTTTAAAAAGATACTTCACAGCTTTCTGTCATCTCGAAGCATTGCATTGAATTTGATCACTCTTTTGACTGGGACAATATAAAAATTTTAAACCAATGAGTGAATATAAGGCCTTACGAGCCGTTCTCAAAGTGTTGAGCGAGAACTTATACATGTATATATATATATGTATACACATGTAACGAATT
>NW_018021473.1:27747-44676 GCF_002006095.1 Pseudomyrmex gracilis
TTACAAGTAAATTCGTTACATGTGTATACATATATATATATACATGTATAAGTTCTCGCTCAACACTTTGAGAACGGCTCGTAAGGCCTTATATTCACTCATTGGTTTAAATTTCACGAGCCTTAAGTCTTTATTAATTGATAAAAATTTTAGACTATGAAACTAATTTTTACAAAAGGTTAATTTCTGAAACAATACACATAAAAAAACAATCACACGGCCTTAACTTAATCACTGACACTGATTTACTTGACAAATCCTATTTTAATTTACTAGACAACTTGATGGCATTCAAATTTTATTCGTAACGTATTTATTTATTTTCTTGTCTTGACTTTAACTGTAGTGGGGCAATAGATGTTTGTGTATATATATTCGGCTGTCTTTTCGTGTTTCCAGCGTTTGATTTGTGACTTCAATTTGTAAGTATGTTTGCCTCTGTCGTGCGTGGTTTTATAAAGTATTATAAAGTGATTACATTTTCGGAATTATTTACAGTTTTGGCGTTACACGTGAAATATGTCATCAATTAGAACGGTGACAAAAGTGACTTTATGTACAATAACTACACCTCCAATTATTAACATGTAAGATCGAATTTTAATACTGAAGAAGACTCAAGTAGAGTTGAAACGTTTATTGTTAAGATTTTTTGACATATTGTTATATTATTAATAAAGAATATCTTCAGATTTGCTCGTGAATTTGGCCTGTTGTATATTGATTTTAATATTGTGACATATTTATTTAAAGATATGTTTGTTTGGCGAGCATTTGGCGCCTTTTTTTCCCTTTTTTAAAAAGGTAAGTCTTACGAGATATCACACAGTTTGTAGAAAATACGTTTATCTTCAAATTCATCTGCTTTTCCACTCTATCTTTCTCAATTCTTAACAATAGTAAAATATTTATTTCTTTATTTTTTCCAAGAAAAGAATAGAAACATTTGTAGCACTTTTAGGCGAATGGTGTTTTCTAATTTGCATATACTTACTTACGTTGCAACCTAAAACATAAGAAAAGTATTAATTGTGAAATAAATAATATACAAGAATATAAGGCCGATACGAGCCATTTTCAGGATGTTGAGCAGGAACTTGAACGTGCATACATATATGTATACATCTTTAACAAGTATTACTTGTAAATTTTACAAGTAAGTTTTTTGAATTAAAAATTCAATTCGTAAATTCATACGGGATGCGGGATTTGCATCTCACATATGAAAGACCCAGAATACCCCCCTAACTAAATTTTAAAATATTGCGAAAAATTTTGAATTGAATTTTCAATTCAAAAAACTTACTTGTAAAATTTACAAGTAATGCTTGTTAAAGATGTATACATATATGTATGCACGTTCAAGTTCCTGCTCAACATCCTGGGAATGGCTCGTATCGGCCTTATATTCTTGTATGACATTTTCACGAGCCTTAAAATATTATTTAAATAATATAATATATAATCAAGAGCCACGGTAGTGCCTCGCGCCAAGTTCACGCGCAATGAACTGCGCGAGCACACCGTGTTTTTTATATACGCGAAATGTAGTAAATGAGAGACTGGGAAGTTTTTTACACGGCTATTTTTCAAGAACGACTGAACCGATTAATTTCGTTTTAGTCCCATTCGCTTCAGAATGAAACATTACAAAAAACAGTATTCTTGCGTTTTGTGTTTGTGGCTTCTGAACAAAGATAATGAATAAGATGAAAAATAGACGTGTAAATCACGATTAAGGGCCTCCGCACAAACTCTTTCGTAACGCGTTACGTTACGTTAAGTTGGCCGTGAACTTAAATTTGTACATAACCTTAAACTTCATTCAACGCACAAACTAATACTTAACGTAACCTTACAAAAGAGTTTGTGCGGAGGCCCTAAGAAACGTTTTTTCGTCTTGGGACACTCAGGAATGTGCATGTTTACATTTGTGATACCAGATGGTGTGGGTTAACGAGCACGTTTTAAGAAGAAACTTAGAGAAAGAGAGAAACATCAAGAAGCACGGTAGTGCCTTGCGTCAAGTCCACGCGCGACGAATTTCGCACATCGAAGGTTTTCTTTCTATTATTTTACAACCTATGTTAATTTGGTGATTGGAAAATTCCCGAAAACGCAGTTTTACAATAAAGCTTATGAATAACAAATATACGCATTTGAATTATTTTAATATTCTACATTTAACGATACATAGTTCTTTTCGCAAATCGCGGATATCTCGAGAACCAGAAAAGAAAGCTTGAAACTAATTTTGCAAGTATCTTCAATCGGCTCCTCTGCGATTTATGACACAGAGTGAAAGTTAACAAATTGAATATTTCGAGAATGGTACAAGTTGGAGTAAAATGGTTTTCGGATCTCGTTTTAGATTAGTCAGATGCAAGATACCACCTAATAAAAGTTTAATAATTTTTATTATTTAAACATTCGATTGTTAAAAACAAAACCTAGAATGTTCAAACCGGGCTGGTATTTTGCAGTTTGATGTGCTGAGAATTATATCGCAAATCTTTTTCTCTATCTCCTTTAGTTTGTTAGTTATTAATTTTGCAAGTATCTGTGATGCTATGTGGTTGTGACTTCAGGGTGATAACTTGTCGACGTTGACGTAAGGGTTACGATAGTAACTCAAGTAATGGTAACTCGCTCGGAACAGTGGTTATTTGATGATGTTAGGTACAACAAAATGGTGATACTGGTAACTTTACTCCCAAACTTCGACTCTCGAAGCACCGATTTTAACGTAAGTACCGATTTACCGACGGTAGAAGATCTGGATAGTTTTAGGTTCTAGAGGAAAAAACGACAGGGCCAAATAATAAAAATATATATATAATTATATATAAATACTAATTAGATATATTCAGTTTAAATATAAAGTTTAGTTTAAATATAAAGTCAATATTGTATTTATAAAAAAAATGGTTATCTTAGAAAAAATTAATAAATGTGTTACTATTGTTGAGAAAAAACAGAATAAAGAAACAATGGAAAAGAAAACAAATTTGAAGAGAAAGAATAGTGCATCATCTATTTTGCACGCCCGTACATACAACCAAGTAAACTTATGTATATTAAAGTTTTTAGTTTACTATAATATAATAATGTATATACAAAAACTACAAATGTTTATATTCTTTTTTTAGATAAACTAAAAAAAACTTAAAATATAAAGTGTGTGATACTCTAAGGAACAAAATATAAAGTGTGTGATACTCTAAACACTTACCTTTTCAAAAATAGGTAAAAACAGGCGTCAAGGAGACGCACAACACGTATTGTAGTTACATTAAATTATCTTTTTATTTATACTCCAAAAACTTTTTTCTCTAAAAGAAAGAACATTTTCCAACATTTATATAAAACATTCTTTCTCTAAAAACTCGTTTTACAAAAAAAAAGTGATATTACACAGTAGTACCAAGTAAATTTTGTACGTTACTTTTGTACGTTATTATGCTTTTTTTACATGAGGAAAATCCATTACGGATACTCCGGCTCTTGGGGGGTAAGGCCGGGAGTATGAGGGACTTCCCTCCCCGGCCCAAAAGCCGAGGAGGTATACTTGCTAAAACCCTCATGGTGTGTCTTCTCGCTCGTTGTAGGTAGGGCTCGGTACCTCTGGTTCAGGACAATCCTTGACCCTCTCTTGAACCGATCATTTTCCTTCGTGTTGGGGAGAACTTAAAATTCTCCCCGCAGCACCTCTGGCTCAGCGGTGTAGCGGGACACACACCGCCGCACCGCTTTTCTATTGAGGGCCGCGTGCAAGAACGAGACAGGGCCCCCACCTTGACCCGTCTTGGCCCTCGTGCAGCAGTGACGGCCCTCCCCGGGTGACGAGTTCACTCGGTGAGACTGCTGTACCCCCTCTTGTTCCGAGAGTTGTCCCGCCGGGACGGCAGACTGACGAGGGAATCGGCTACTTCAACGTCCGCCGCCCCGGCTCCTCTCCCCGCTAACTGCCCAGAAAGTAAGTAGCCACTAGCGGGGAGGGGTTTATTGTCAGGACGGGGCTCTTGGGCCACGAGAACGGGTACGAGATGCCCTGCATCCCGCCCGCACCCACCGAGAACCCGTGGCAGGAAGAGGAGCTCTTTTTTTCTCCCTCTCCGCGACCTCCTTCTGCTGCAACACTGTAGAGCAGAAAGAGACCACATATCCTTATCCCCGGAGACCAAGGCTTTTAGCAAGGCCAGAGAGAGGTTATCTCCAATCTTGGCGACCAGCGCTCGGCACTCACCAGACCAACCAGGACACTCCTCCACGGTATGGTCCACCGAGTCGCTGGCCGCCCCACAATGATGGCATTGTGCCGTCGGCTCTTCGCCAATGCAACACAGGTACTCCCCGAAACAACCGTGTCCGGTGAGCACCTGCGTCACTCGATAAGTAAGGTGTCCGGCCCCTTTCTCCAACCACGCACGAAGATGGGGTCGGACGACCCGGACAACTTCCTGAGCGTGCACACGAAGCTCGCCCAAGAGCTCCTCCCATTCTTGGAGGAGTTGTTGCCGGGCCTGGCGCTCCGCGTCGGCGAGGGCTTCCCGGAGGGCATCACCCTTCACACCCTTCCGCTGCAACTCGACCCGGCGAGCATACCTCGTCGAGTACATGCGAGCAAGAAGGGCAAAAGAAGCAACCCCCGCCAACACGCCCGCCGTCTCTGTGGCCACGGTGCGGAAGCCGCAAATCACGCGGAGGACGATCCGCCTTTGAGCTTGGCGGAGCAAATTAAATTTGCCCCGCGCCCCCGCTTTCGCTGCAGCCTCCGCCCATAGCGGCGACCCGTAAAGAGCCACCGCGTGAACCACGTTGACAAAGAGACGGCGGACCTTCTCGCGGGAGCCTCCGAGGTTTGAGAGGAGCCTCACCAAAGAGTTGGCGACTCCTCCCACTTTAAGGGCCAGACGAGCGAAGTGCTCATCAAAGCGCCATTTCGGGTCGAGGTGAAGACCAAGGTACTTAAACGTAGTACCTACCTCGATTCGTGCCTCACCCATCTTGAGACTGAGTCTTGGCGGCCGCCCGCGGCGAAGGCTATGGAACCACATGGCCTCCGTCTTGTGGACGGCCACCTTGAGACCCAAGCTCTTTATTTGGCCGACGGCTTAATTGGTGCCCGCCTCGGCTAGGGTTCTTGTCCTCCTCCAGTCCCGCTTAGAGGCGACGACGAGAGTGTCATCCGCATAGCAGATGACACCCACGCCTTTGAGCTGGACGGCCCGGATCACCGCATCGTACCCGAAGTTTCAGAGCAGGGGGCCCAGAACAGAAACCCCTGCAGAACCCCGCGGTACATCTCCCTAACGTGCGGCGATCCGTATCGGTCGGTGTATCTAATCTCTCTGCCGCGGAAGTAGTCACCGAGGATCCTGCCGTGGTGCTCCACCGCCCGCCTTATACTATCCCAGGGAAGGGAGTTGAAGGCGTTAGAGATATCAAGTGATACCGCTAACGCCACCCTCTCTTGCCCGACCGACTTATCCGTGAGGGACTTTAGACAGCGGATGGCGTCCACCGTCGATCGTCCTTCACTGAATCCGTATTGGCAGTCAGTCAAATCAGGACTTGTTTGCGACAGGTGCCTGACGAGGCGAGCAGCGACGATGCGCTCTAGCAACTTGCCCGCCTTGTCGAGCAGGCAGATCGGCCGATATGCGGACGGCAAGTCCGCAGGCCGACTCCCTTTCTGGAGGAGGACCAGTTTGGCCTGTTTTTAAACCCGTTGGGGGGAACTAACCCGTCCTCAAGCAGTCGGTGAGTAACTGCCTGAGGCGGTCCCTCAGGGAACCTTGTCCAAAGGCAAAGCCCAGGACTTTGCCGGGCACGCCGTCGGGACCGGGCGTGGTACTTTTTTGCGCCATCCGACGGACAGCCCGGCGGAGCTCCTCTTTGGTGATCCCCAGCTTGTCGGACCACTCAACAGGGTCTAATTCTGGCTCCGGCGAGGGCCAAGCGTTGAGACAACCCTCTCCAGAAGCTGGGGATCGAGATTATCTGTGATCGGAGGGGCTCAAGGGCATAGTTTGCCCATAACCAACTTGTATGGGCGCCCCAACGGATCACCGTCAAGAGTCTTGAGGAGCTCATTCCACGCTCTGGACTTTGCCTGGATAATGGCTATACGTAAGGCTTTTCGCGCCGAGCAATACCTCTCGTAAGCCACCTCCGCTGCTCTCGTCCCTCTGCCGCTAGCAGCGCGACAGAGGACGTGGGTGTACTGGCGTCGGGACTCAACGCACGCCGTCCTGAGGACGGCTAACTCATCCGACCACCAGTACATCTACCTCTGCTTCGGTGGTCCCCGGAAACGCGGCATCGCTATGTCACAGATGTCAACCAGCGTCTCGGAGAACCACCAAAGCTCCGCTTGGAGGTCCCGCGGCTCAGCCGGCAGTTTCGACCGAGCCGCAACCTCGGCAGGTAACGTGGGTCCAGACGTCGCAAGACCCACCCCCTGGATAAGAGTCTCTTCGCCGTCCGACAACCCCGGAGCCAGTCAGGGAGCACAGAGACCGTCATCGTTATATAGCGATGATCCGACAGGATTTCCATGTCATCCCTGACCCGCCACCCGGACACACGTCCGGCGGCAGGCGGAGAGGCAAGGGTCACATCCACGATGGACTCCCCCTTATTGCCGCACGCACGTGTGCTGCGAGCCCTTGGTAAGGAACACGAGCCCGCAGGCCGCCGCAAAGGTTTCAAGAGCACGGCCCCTCGCATCCGTCCCGGGGGAGCCCCAAGTCGTAGACTTGGAATTAAAGTCCCCCAGGACGAGCAGTGGACGAGCCAGGTAGGGCCGAACCGCTTGCCCTAGCCCGTCCAGAAACTTCTCAAAATCAGCGAGTGGCCGCGACGGCGAGAAGTACACCCCTACTATCACCAGTTTCCCTCACTGTACGGTGATGAATCCTCTGCCTCTCTCCAGAAAAGAGAAAACAGAGGATTCGTATCCACCCTCTCCACGAAAGTACGTCGCGACCGAGCCGTCTTCCGCCCCCAACTACGACGAGTGGTCAGGGACTTTGTACGGGTTGGCCACGACCGCGAGCATTCTATCCAACTCCGCGAGGCTCTGGACCATAAGGTTTAGATTGCCCTGGAGTAAGGTGGTCATTGCAAAGTCGGTGGCACCTCTACCTCTATCGCCGTCTCTTCCAGGGCACTACTGCTGGCGGGAGTGTGCTGGCTAGCCACCTCTGCCACGTTTTTTGCTGTCGCAACTGAAACGGCAGCAGGTGCTTTTTCTGGCGTGGGGGAAGGGGTAGACTTTTTCCCCCCAGCAGCCTGTTTTGCACCGCGCTTCCCTTTGCGGAGGATCGGGGCACAGGCTTTGCCTCCACATTGATGGGTCGCAGGCCGGCCGAGGTCCGAACACAGCGGGCATTTAACCGCCGCTGTGCACTCCGTCGACCTGTGTCTCTTGCCGCCACACCGGTCCCTGCGGTCTTCCTCTGGCGTGGTGTAAGTGCATGTCGCAATGACATGCACGCGCAGGAGGCACTTGTAACATTGCAGGGGGCGGCGCTCCAAGACCTCGATCTGCACCTGCACCAATCCTACCATCATGAATCCGGCGCCCACCACCTTGCGTGCGGCGGCGACGGGACACCGGACCCAGACTGTAAATAGCCGATTGGAGGACGCGCGAGCTCGTCCGACCTGAACGTCGGCCGGACGACATCCCCCAACAGCTACCACAGCTTCCTTCACTTCCTCCGAGGTGACTGACTCCTTGAGATCCCTGACGCGCAAATCACACATCTTAACGGGCCTCGAGATCCTCACCCCGGAATCTCCCGTAAGGGGAATCATTGCCGCACACCGCCGGTCGGCTTTTTCTTCATTGTCCTCACCGAATTTCAATGATGAGGGCCTCGATGATGGCTCTCTTCGGCCTCAAATTTTGGAGACCAAAGTCCTCCAGTCGTAATTGCTTCCTGATGGAAGCAAAGACTTCCCCGACGACCTGTATGTCCGCCCCGGGGGGAGGCGTGAGTGTAATGGCCGCCGACCGGGGCGACCTGCCCACTTTAGAAGAGCGCTGCCCGGGCTTAGCCCTAGGCGCAGCGGACTCCTTCCTCTTTTCCTCCTTTCTTCCCACCATCTGCGACCACGTTGCAAATGGAGGGGCAGGGAGAGCAGGTCGGTCAAGGATCTGGCTTGGAAGACCGGATGAGATCGGCGTTTGGGCGGAAACTCCGCCGGCAACACTCTTGGGACCCTCGCCCCTCTCCTTTCCTCCTCCTTTTTTCCTTTTCTTTCTCCCCTTCTTCTTCTTTTTCTTCCTTTTTGTGGCGAGAGAAGAAAAGTAGGTTCCCTCTTTGGGGGCAGTAGCAGCGGGGGGTCGACTCCCCGTTCCCGCCCCCTTCTCCTTAGAACCTCTCCTGCGGGATGAACTCGCGGGGGCACTTACCCTCCCCCCCCCAACGGACCCCAGAGCAGGGCGTGCGAGCTGGGCGAGGAGCTGCTCTTGAAAGACAGCAAGTTGGTTCCTCACCATGTCCAACGTCCTCCTAAATATCTCCTTTGCGGAGAGTGAACCCTCATCTTCCGCCGGCGGGAATGAGTACCGGAGTGCCATTGGCACATCCGGCTGGTCCTTCATGGGTACGTCCCGGCCTGAGTCTCCCACAGGTGCGAAGGGCGTGGTCTCTACGTGAGGCCCTTACGGCGCCCGGGAGGAAGACGGCATAGGCGACTTCCTACTTATCTTAGAGGAGAGGGTGGCTAAAGGTTGTGAGGAAGGGAGAGTTGAGCGGCCCTTAGGCTTGTTCCCCTCCCAGACCCCCTTCAGTCTCGCCATCCTGAGGGAGGTGAGTTCTCTCCTCAGGTCCTCCAACTCCTCATGGAACGTGTCCACCTCCCGTTCGAGAGTCTTACACTCCCTTTGGACACTGTTCAGTTTTGCTTGAACAGCGGCCCTCTCTTCTTTTAGGAAGGCGACTTGGTCACGGAGGGTTGACACCTCGGTCCCCAACCTTGCGTTGAGAGTTCCGAGGCGCCGAACCTCTTTCTCTGAGTTCGTGCGGCTGGCCACGATGTTAACGGCCTGTTCTAGGCCGTCTGATCGGCCTGGTCCGGTACGTTTATGCTCTTGTTCTTACACT
The DNA here is from genome assembly GCF_002006095.1 of Pseudomyrmex gracilis. Taxonomy (NCBI): domain Eukaryota; kingdom Metazoa; phylum Arthropoda; class Insecta; order Hymenoptera; family Formicidae; genus Pseudomyrmex; species Pseudomyrmex gracilis. The sequence goes on from NW_018021473.1 coordinate 36,867, forward strand.
TCATCATTATTGCTGTAAGGTAAGATTTGATTTCGGGGTGATCTTTTCCTAGGCCGGTTGACAACCAAGTCTAACGAGTCCGATCTGCCCGGGTGAGCTCTTAGTCTGGCAGGTCCTGGAAGACCTGTCCGGCATAGGAAACCCTGCCAGGACCGAAGTCCCGCCGTTATAGCTCTTCCATTCACCCTTGCACGCCAGCACCTCCACCACGTCAAGGTGGCACACCCCCGGAAGGGTACATTATTATCATAATCTAAGTATACATAACTATTTTGTTAAGTTTATGTTACGGAAAAAATTTTGAAATAAAGAATTGTCTAGGCCTATTAAATTAACAAAAGGATTTGTAGTGAAACTAACAAGTAGACTCAGCAAAACTTTACTTTCCGTGAAAAACAAAAAACAAAAAAAAATTTTGTCAAAATAAAAAATATTTAATGCAAAAAAACTTGGCGTGGCTGCACCTCAAATATAATAAACTGAAATTTTTATATGCACGGCAGTCTGATACTTACATGTGCACATGTAAGATATGTCTGTCTGTAGATAAATTTTTTTAATTATTCTGATTTACGTTCCTCGCGGTGGTTTTTTTAATGATTACTTCCACTGCGTTCTATCTCTTGAACTCTCGCGACTTCTTTCTCTCTCACATTCTCTCACTCACTCTCTCTCTCTCTCTCTCTCTCTCTCTCTCTCTCTCTCCTCTCTCTATCGGCACGTGAGTATTAACAGACGTGTTTCTTGTGAGCTCTGTTCTTTTGAGTACTTTTCTGTCGCTTTCTGGCCTTCGGGCCCCTTTATTTTTTGCAGAAGGTTTTTCTGAGCATATTGCTTAATAATTTTCTTAACATCCGCCTCTTCTTCGGACCTCTTGGGTGACTTTTGTGGAGTTTTCTCTTTTGGAATCTGTGTGGAACTTTCTGGATAGCACGTCGGTTACCTGTCAACATCCACAGGTGCGCCTGCGCATCTTGGAGTGGGGTGTGAACTTTGAACTCTGATCTGACTCGAAGCTGTTTTCTATGATGTCGGTGCGGCACTCCTCTCCCCCTGCTTCAGGCCTTGATGACAGCTATCGCGAGGAGGGCAATCTGCAACGGCAGCTTTCTTCTTCATCTCTACAATCCATGGTAGGTCCTTGCGGTTTTTCTGCCGGTTCCTTCATGAATGCATCTAGAGTGCATGCTACACGGCGCTCTATCAATGAGCGCATAAATGCGGTTTCTAGAATACTTTTGACTAGTAAGGAGGCATCTGATAAAAGATCTCAGATAGAATCTGCCCTGAGAGCTTGTAAGGAAGCATATTTTGAACTATTCACAATCTATCTTTGCCTGCTTGAGGAAAAGAATAAGAATGTTTCTTTAACGTCTGAAACTATTAAAGATATGATTTTTCAAGCTTTCTCGCAATTTAGTTCTGGATCACTCCGCGAGAATAGTGTCGCAGGAGACTCGGATTCTCCTTGCTCGTACGCATCCGTTGCAGGATCTTCTGCCTTTGCAATAAAAGTTGCACGAGGTCCTTCTATTCCGGTCAAAAAGACTACCAACTTATTAATAATGCCTAAAAAAGAGACTCAGGACAAATTTGCCTTTTCCAAGGAAACCAAAGAAATTTTTCAAAAAATCATCAAGTCTGTGGATTTTAACTTAAAGGTCAACAGAATAACGACTACTCGTAACAAAGAAGTGCGTATTGAAGCTCAGTCGGGCGATATCGACAAGATCAAAAAATCAAGAGAACTGGATAGAGCTGGCCTGGAAGTTGAGCAGGTTTCGAAGCTTAAGCCTCGGCTTATTCTTCATGATGTTCCTGCGAACTTATCTAAAGAGGACTTAAAGACCGAGCTGATTTCTCTTAATCTGAATAATCAAATAGACACGGATGTTAATGTTGTTTACATTTTTCCGCAGAAAAAAGGCCGATTTGTCAGCTGCGTGATAGAGGTATCTCCTGAAGTACGCACAAAGCTTCTACGCGTATCTCATGTCTACATTAACTATTCGGCATGCAGGCTTGAGGTCTATGTCAGGGTACTTCAATGCTATAAATGTTTAGCATTTGGGCATTTTTCTAGAAATTGTACTGCAACATCTATCTGTGGACATTGCGCTGGTGCTCATGAGATGAAAGATTGTTCTAAGAAGGATGAACGTACTCTATGTGGAAACTGCAAAAGGTGAATGCATGAAGAACTGCCTCATTCTGCGTTGGATGGCAGAACTTGTCCTATTTTAAAAAAGCGACATGAAGAGAAAATTAAAAACATTAATTATGGCTAACTCTTCAACTACAATGGATTGCATTCAAATCTGTCATGTTAACTGTCAATCACTGCTAGCTCATATTGACAAATTCAGGACCTTCTTTGCAACCTCGCAGTATCACATTATATGGCAATCCGAAACATGGCTAAAACCTGCGATTACTGATCAGATGGTCTCTCTATCTGGCTACCAATTATATAGACGCGATCGTATTGGTAAGGGCAACGGTAGAGTTGGCCTTTTTGTGGCTAACTCACTTAGAGCAAAGATTCTGGTATTCTCTGAGAGTCGGTACTGTAAAAAGCCTGAGTTCATGTTTGCTGAGATCTCTTCTGACAAAAAAAGGCTTCTACTCACTGTTGCCTACAGACCTCCTCATTGCGGTCACCTACTTGATTTCTTCAATACCTACTCCAATCTCTCTGCGCTGTACAGGCATTCAATAATTTTTGGTGATTTCAATGCCAATCTACTTACCAAGACGTTTGATTCAGATCAAATTATCAACTTCATTAATGCCTCGTCACTTTATTTAGTACCTTATATGCCCACTCACCATACTTCTTCTTCGTCAACGTTACTTGACCTGTGTATTGTGGACGACAGTGACATGCTTCTATCCTATTCTCAGCGTGATGTCTGCTTTCTCTCGACACACGATCTTATCGAAAGTACATATAATATTCATGTTAGCAGACAGATTTCTCGGACAATTACCGTCAGAAATTTTTCTAACTTTGACGGTGAGCCCTTTTTGTGCGAACTATCTAGCCTCGATTGGAACGCTTTAACGCCTGCACTTATGACGTTGTTTTAAAAATTGATAAATTTAATAACTACATTCTAAATTGTCTGAATAATCACGCACCTCTTAAGACTATTTGACCTAAACATCTACCAGCTCCCTGGCTAACGTCGGAGATTAGGTTTGCTATGACCTTGAGAAATAAGCAGCGCAGGAAATGGCGACAGCTCAGAAGCGAGACCAATTATTCACTTTACAAGATTTTAAGGAATCAAGTACATGAATTGGTGCATAGAGCGAAACAAGATTACTACATGTCAATCTTCTCCAACATTAAGGATCCCGCTAATACTTGGAAGAAACTGAGACAACTTGGACTAGTAAAATCTAAAACTTCTGACAAAAACTTGCTCTTCACAACTGACAAACTAAATACTTTCTTTTTGTCCAATATTTGCTATTGCCAAGTTGATTCTAGTGTAGTCTATTTGGGAGATGAGATGTACAACAACACAAAATTCTATTAGAGAAACATTGAAAGTGATGAGGTCTGTAGTGCCATTAAAAACGTTAAATCAGATGCTACTGGAACTGACGGCCTTTCCCTGAGTATTATTAAACTGGCTTTTTCATGCATTTTGCCATTCATTATACATTTATTTAATTTCTGTCCACTGCAGGGCGCCTTTCCCGCTTTATGGAAGTCTGCCATTGTCTGCCCGGTACCTAAAGTTAAATGTCTAACTGAACTAAAACACTACAGACCAATATCTATTTTATGTCTTCTTTCCAAGATCTTTGAGCGCATTATTGCTAACCAGCTGATTTAACATGTTGAGAAGAATGATCATTTGGACCAGTATCAGAATGCTTATAGAAGAAATTATTCTACACAAACTGTTTTCATTAAAATCCTGGATGATATAAGAGGCGCCATTGACACCAGAGAAGTTATGGTTTCGGTGTTTTTTGACTTCTCCAAGGCATTCAACTGTGTGGACCATTACATTCTTTTAGACAAGTTACGAAATATGAACTTTTCTTGTTCATCTTTACGCTGGTTCTGTTTGTATTTTTTCGGCAGAACGCAGGCCGTGCGCTATGCTGGGTCTGGTGCTTTCTCCACTAAATTGCCTGTGACCAGTGGTGTTTCTCAGGGATCGGTGCTCGGCCCACTATTATACATTTTATATGTATCTGACTTTAAAAGCACCTTGCATTACTGTAATTATAATTTTTATGCCGATGATCTGATGATCTATTTAAGCTCCAAACCAGCATATGTATTAATGATGCCATAGTGAAAATCAACAGAGACATTAACTGTATTGTCAAATGGGCTACCGAGAACAAATTATCTCTTAACGCTGGAAAAACAACAGCTATTATTTTTGGATCCGGCAGATATATGAAGAATGTTATGCGCGATGATTTGCTGCCGATTTCTGTCAACGAGGAATTAATTCCCTACAAAGACTCTGTTGTCTATTTAGGAGTAACACTCACTAGTACCCTATCCTGGGATATACAGGTCAATAACACTATATCACGTGTCAACGCATCACTCTACCGTCTGAAAATATACAAACATCTACTTTCATCTGCTCTTTGAACAAGACTTGTCTCCACCTTGCTCATCCCCTTTTTTGACTATTGTTGTACTATTCTTACTGATATCACCGGGGACAACAATCAGTACCTACAGAGATCTCTTAATACTTGTATAAGATTTATATTTCAAGTAAAATGGTATGAACATGTCACGCCATACTTCGATAAGTTACGCTGGCTAAGGATTAAATCCAGAAGAGACTATTTTATTGGTTGCTTGATTCATAGGATTCTTGAAACTCGACGACTCAAGATTCTTTTCAACTCCTTACTTTTCAGACGTGATGACAGTTTACGTAACACAAGGTCGTCGCAGGATGATCTAGTTCTCCCGCTATGTCGTACCGAGATCTATAGACGCTCTTTTAGATGTACGTGCGCTGAGGTCTGGAACTCTATACCGGCAGATATCCGCAAGGAACCTTACTGTACCTTCAAGAGTAATTTGTACACATTTCTAATGTCAAATAATTCCTAACTATCACTGCATAGTATTTTGTTTTCAGTTTTGTTAAATTTTATTTTAAATTTTTGTTGTCTATTTTAAGCCGTTTTATTTTAAATTGTCAAATTTTTTACATATTTGTCTTTTTTCTTATATTTTTTTATATATTTTTATATTTGTTTATATCTTTCTTACTTTTTGTAGCTTACTTATCTTTGTATTATCACTTTCTCTATTTGTTTATTTGTGCGCTTGAGGGGTCTTTCCCAGAGTGCCTTTATAAATAAAGCACATATCTATCTATCTATTTATCTCTCTCCCTCCCTCTTTCTCCCAGTGTTTTTCACTCTTTCTATTTCTTTCTCTCACTCTCTTACCCCTTCTTTTTTACTGTCTCTCATTGTATCACTCTCTCTCACTTTCTGTCACTTTCTCTCCCATTCACTCTCACTCTCTCTTTCACTCTCTTTTTTTCTTACATTTTCTCTCACTGTTTATCACTCTATTCCCACTCTCTCTCACTCTTTTACCAACTCTCTCTTACATTCTCTCACTTTTTCTACACTCTCTCTCGTATTCTCTCTCACTCTCCTTTACTCTCTCTCGCACTTTCTCGCATCCTCTCTCACATTCTCTCTTATCTCTCTCTTATTGATGAATGTTGTGTGTTTTTCTTGTCTCATCAATATCACATAATTTGTATGTCTAAAACATGGCTGACACCGACTATATCTGATCAGATGGTCTTTCTGCCTGGCTATCAACTTTTCAGGTGTGATAGAATTGGGAAATGTGGAGAAGGAGTAGTTTTTTTTATCTCTAGCACCATTAAAGCCAAGATTCTAATGACATCTGGAGATAGATATGAAAGGAAACTAGAATTTATATTTGCCGAGATCTCTGCGGCAAGTGAGAAATTTCTGTTAGCTGTTACTTATCGGCCACCTCATTGTGGCCATTTAATGGACTTCTTCAATATCTTCTCCGACCTCTCTGCGTCTCTTACAGACATACTATTATTTTCGGCGATTTTAATGCGAATCTTCTTACAAATACTTTTGATTCCGAGCAGATATTTAATTTCATAAGATCTTCTGCCTTGCATCTTGTGCCATATGCACCTACGCATCACACATCTTCCTCCTCAACTCTTCTAGATTTGTGTATGGTGGATGATTGCGAGAAGTTGATTTCTTTCAATCAACATAATGTTTGCTTTTTATTATCGCACGAGTTGATTGATATTATTTATGATATTCATGTAAGTAGACGTGAGACTAGAACAATCACTGTCACGGACTACAGCAGCTTTGACTGGGATAATTTCCTCTCTCAACTTTCAAACTGTGATTGGAGCATCTTTTTCAATCAGGATGAGATTGATACTAAGGTATCTATATTTAATGAATATCTCTTGAGGTGTTTTGATAGATGTGCGCCCCTGAAGACTATTCATCCGAGACACCTGCTGGCATCCTGGATTACGCCTGAAGTTAGGGCTGGAATTAATGAAAAAAACAAATTGCGGAGGAGATGGCGTAGACAAAGGAGTGAGTCTAATTACAACCAATATAAGAGTATTAAGAATCGGGTACAAGCTATGGCTCGTGAGGCTAAGCAGAACTATTATTTATCGGTTTTCTCTGATAAAAAGAATCCTAACACTATCTGGAAGAATCTCCGACAGCTTGGTCTTATTAAGGCAAAAGTTACTGACAAGAGTTTTTTTGCTCTTTACTACAAATGAGCTAAATTCTTTCTTTCTATCTGGCTCTAGCAAAGTTTCTGACCTGGATGTGATCTTTCTCGGTAGTGAATCTTATGATGACATGAAGTTTTACTGGAAGAATATTGACAATAATGACGTTCGCCGAGCTATCAATGGAATTAGATCTTCCGCTGTTGATTCTGATGGTCTACCTCTTGAAATTATCAGCCTTGCATTACCTAGAATCTTACCGCTCATAGTTCATCTTTTCAATTATTGTCTTCAGTATGGTGTATTTCCGACGCTTTGGAAATCTGCGATCGTGCGTCCGATTCCTAAGATCAAGTGTCCAACAGAACTCAAACACTACCGACCAATCTCCATACTGTGTGCCATTTTAAAGGTTTTGGAACGTCTTGTGGCCGGACAGATCACCAATATGTTGAGGCCGGCAATCTTCGGCAAGCGAGTTTATGCAGGTAGAATTCGCTGCTGTTGTACGCATTCCTTCCACCGCTCTCTCTCTCTCTCTCTCTCTCTTTCTCTCTCTCTGTCTCTCTCTCTCTCTTTTTCTGCGTTGAAATACACGACTGAATAACCGCCAAGCGGCTCGCACAGCATAAATACACAAAATAATGACGCAATTACTCAATATAAGATAGGCTGAGAATAATAGCAATAACAAATTAATACGCATTTTAGTACGCCAATTATTCGCTTAATATAACATAGGCGCCTTGCGCCTTCGCAAAATTAAGCGCATTTGCCTGCGCTACGCGGCCTAACAAACTGCTCTTCCTTAAAAAAAAATGGAAGACGCGAGCTTACCGCTTCCTGTGCCGGCCGAAATTATGTTCTTTTGACAAACACGAAAAGTGTCATGTCACAGTTTATTAATAACATTTGTTTTTTTTCAATAATATTATTTCTTTAAATACAATTTTTATAGGTAAGTATAGCCATTTATTTATAGGTAAGTAGCCACGTACACTTTGGTACATTGATTACACAGCCACACAAAAAAAAAA
>NW_018021474.1:0-18214 GCF_002006095.1 Pseudomyrmex gracilis
CTGCCGTGGTCTGCCCGGTGGTGTTGCTGGCTCGGCTGGCGGGGCCCTGGATGGGGTGGCCGACGGGGTCGCTCGAGCTACTCGCCGGGCTGGTGGCGTCACCGGTTTGCTTGGCCGGGTTGGTCGTCGGACGGTTGGGTCATCCTCGGGGCGCCCGGCGGCTCGTTTCCGGACTGCGGCTCGGACTTCCTCGGGCGTCAGGAGTTTGGCTGGTGGCGGCTTCGGTGGTGGTGTTTGAAGGCACCGCTCAAATACCTCGTTGAACTGNTCGTCGAGGGTGATCTCGTCAGCGATCGCGGCGTGGGTCGACATGTTGTCGTGGCTACGGTTCGCTGGGTACTGAGGGAAGCTCGCGTCTATGTTCGCTATGTCGGCTCGGTTCGTGGCCTGAGTGGGGTTGTTGACGTTTTGTTTTTGCGTATTTTTCCCGTTTTGGCCACATTCCTTAAGTTGGCTCACGTGAATGTGCCGTGCGTACTTCCCCTTCCCGTCGCGCAAGTCGAATATTACGGGCGAAATGATCCGCGTGACCGTAAAAGGGCCGGTATATTTCGGCAGAAGTTTCGCGGTTTTGTGTTGACTTTTATCAGAGAGCTCGTGAGTTTTTTTGTAAACGACTTCCCCGATTTTCGGTCGCCAGGATCGTCGGCGTAGATCGTAATGCCCGGCCTGCCGTTGAAAGGCGCGTGCCATATTAACGCGGGCGAGCTCGCGAGCAGCGCTGAGTTGTTCGAGCCGCGCTTGTGTGCCGGGTGGTTGGTTTATTTTTCCGGTTGCGGGGGTTCCGGGGGCCCTTAGCTCTCGTCCGTAATTTAAAAAGGCCGGCGTATACCCGGTCGACTCATGAAGCGCGGTATTTACTGCGAATTGGATTTCGCGCAGCTTTCGGTCCCAAGACCGTTGATTCCGACCGGTGAATTGTGCAATCATTGTTTTTAATACGCGGTTATGCCTCTCTTCTGGGTTGCACTGCGGGGTATACGGGGGGGTCAGCCGCGGGCGCGCCCCTACTTCGCGTAGCATTTCGCGAAACTCCCGGCTAACAAACTGTCGCCCGTTGTCGGAGATTACGACCTCGGGCACGCCATGACGCATGATTACGTCCTCGTAAAATCCGCGGGTAACGGCGGTGGCGGTAGCCTTGCGCAGGGGACGTATCTCGGCCCATTTCGTTAGCTTATCCTGAGCTGCCAGTAGCCANGTAAAATCCGCGGGTAACGGCGGTGGCGGTAGCCTTGCGCAGGGGACGTATCTCGGCCCATTTCGTTAGCTTATCCTGAGCTGCCAGTAGCCACGTATTCCCGGCACTGGAGCGTGGCAGTGGTCCTACCAGATCGACAGCTACTACTTGCCAGGGGTGCTCCGCGGGGGTCGCATGCATTTTCCCGGGCGTACCCTTCTGTGAGGTCTTATAGCTTGCGCATGATTCGCAGTTTCTTACGTACGTTGCGGCGTCGCGAAACATTCCCGGCCAATAATATAGTCGGGCGAGTCGGGCTATCGTCTTTGTTATACCGAGGTGGCCGGCGGTCGGGGCGCTGTGATTTTCCTTGAGGACGTGCTCGCGTTTATCGGACGGCACGCATATTTTCCATTCTTCCCCGTCGTCGTTCTTATTGAGAGAATGGAGGATGCGTCGGAATAATTTGCGGTCGTGTATCTGATAATCGGGTAATTCTGCCGGTTTTTCCTGCACGGTACGGTAAATACGGCGGTACCATCGGTCACGTTGCTCGGTGTTGGTCGCGCAGGTTTCGGTCCTGTNCTCTANCGGGTGACGGGAGAGTGTGTCGGCCACGTGGTTTAAGGCCCCCTTTCGGTACCGGATCTCAAAGTCGTATTGTTGGAGTTCCAACGCCCACCTCGCGAGCCGGCCAGTTGGATTGTCGATCTTTTGTCACAAAAGATCGTCACAAACTTTTGATTTGAACAATTTCAAAAAAGAAAAATAAAGTTTTATATCTGTATCTGACATTACATTAATGAGAGTATCTTGCAATGTAATGTGGAGCAGGTTTGAAATAAATCGGTTATAAAAAAATTTTTCAGTATCTAAAATTTTAACATTGTTCCAAATGAAATTATGATAAAGTTACTAAACGATCATACACAAGAATATAAGGCCGATACGAGCCATTCCCAGGATGTTGAGCAGGAACTTGAACGTGCATACAAATATGTATACATCTATAACAAGTATGACTTGTAAATTTTTACAAGTAAGTTTTTTGAATTGAAAATTCAATTCGTAAATTCATACGGGATGCGGGATTTGCATCTCACATATGAAAGACCCCGAATACCCCCCTAACTAATTTTTGAAAATATTGCGAAAAAAACTCCTCGGCCAGGAGTCGAACCTGGAATCCCCAACTTACCGTGCCATCGCCTTCTCTGTTAGGCCACCAAGGCACTTGGAGTTAGTCTCGCAATATATATATATATATATCGAAGAAGATCTGATAATTCGAAACGCTTATAATTGCAGCCAGCATAAGTTAAATAATATTTTTTTAAGGCTCGTGAAAATGTCATACAAGAATATAAGGCCAATACGAGCCACTCCCAGGATGTTAAGCAGGAACTTGAACGTGCATACATATATGTATACATCTATAACAAGTATTACTTGTAAATTTTTACAAGTAAGTTTTTTGAATTGAAAATTCAATTTGTAAATTCATACGGGATGCGGGATTTGCATCTCACATATAAAAGACCCCGAATACCCCCCTAACTAATTTTTTAAAATATTGCAAAAAAAACTCCTCGGCCAGGAGTCGAACCTGGAATCTCCGGCTTACCGTGCCATCGCCTTCCTTGTTAGGCCACCGAGGCACTTGGAGTTAGTCTCGCAATATATATATATATATATATACTAGCGGACCCGACAGACGTTGTCCTGTACACACGTTTTTCATTTGAAAATTTCAAACTTTTTTTAATAAGCTATAACTATCTGGACCGATTTAATGAAAATTATTATTAAAAAGTTATTACAATCTTTATCGTCATTACATGTACACTTATCACAATTCGACCATTCGATAGCGTGTGAGTATGTGTATACTGTATTAGTGAAGTGAAATGTAGAAGCTGTGTTAAATAAAAAGATGTGNGAATTTACGAATTGAATTTTCAATTCAAAAAACTTACTTGTAAAAATTTACAAGTAATACTTGTTATAGATGTATACATATATGTATGCACGTTCAAGTTCCTGCTCAACATCCTGGGAATGGCTCGTATCGGCCTTATATTCTTGGATAACATTTTCACGAGCCTTAAAATATTATTTTGCTACAAAATAATTGAAAAATTCGAAAGATCAACATTTTATCCAAGTGACAGGTCTCATGGTAGAACACCAATTTTATCAGCAGAAAACCATGTGTTATTGTTTTTATGGTTAGTAAAAATAATGATAAGAATTTAATAAGATGAAGAAAAATGAATTAAAGAACGTTAATACCCATAGATATTGATTTTTCTTGTTACTTATGAGTTCCAAAGCTCAAAAAACTGACAAATAAACCTTTTTTGAAATATTTTTTTTATTGAAATTACAATTAATTAGTTTAATTAATTTTTTTTTAGATTCAAAAATGTTTAAAAATGCTTTGTGTCAGGTTTTTAAGCTTCGGAAATTTCGAGTCACAGAAAAGAATCTTCATCATGAATAAAAACTTTTATTTTATTTTCCTACATAAGCTGATTGTTTATTAAATGAAAAGAGGTCACATCTTAATGATTTAATTTTATTAATAAACAACTCTCTTTTCTAGCGGTGCTCTTTCTGATATTGTTTTTATTGATATTTCCATATCTGTAGCTTACGAAAATTGTTTTATTTCCTTAAAATTTACGACTATTTCTTTTTATTTTCAAGGTTCGCAAAAAACAAATGTTCACTTCAAGAACTAGGAGATCGGTTTGATGTTAGCATCTCAACTTGCGAATGTGTGCTGCAAAGAGTGATGGATTTTCTGTACAAGATATCTAAGGAAATACATTCCCACTTACTTCAGAAGAGAAATGTGCTGTTGCCGAAAATTTTAAAAATGTATAATATTCTGGTTTTAATTGCTTGTCTATATAGCTGTACTATTTGTTATAACAATTATTATTTAATTAGTAAAGCTAAAAATTTTTTTTTGTGTTTAAAAAACTTAATTTTTTTTTATTTTGTTTTTTCTTAAAGTTTATAGTCTTGAAAATAATTTCTCCAAATATTCCGATATTCGCAAATCTGGCTAAGTTATAGAGAAAGTTTGAAATCGTGAGCGTACAAAAATATTGATATTTTTTATGTATATCTCCAAAGTTTAATATAAAAAACTTAGGCCTAGTTATAAATATGTCCAAAAAAGGAAAATGTGGTCTTAACGATACATATCGATATCAGTAAAAGAAGTGTTATACAGAGTGGGAGTCTTTTGCCCACGTTGCGATTGCCCACAGTGACTATTGCCCACGTTGCGATTGCCCACGTTGCGATTGCCCNAAAAAACATTTTCCAGTGGACCAAATTGTGAATCTAAACCATTCTCAAATCCCCTTGAACACACACAAAAAATTTCATCAAAATCGGTCCAGTCGTTTAGGAGGAGTTCAGTGACATACACACGCACACAAGAAATATATATATTAAAGATATATATATCGAAGAAGATCTGATAATTCGAAACGCTTATAATTGCAGCCAGCGTAAGTTAAATAATATTTTTTTAAGGCTCGTGAAAATGTCATACAAGAATATAAGGCCGATACGAGCCATTGCCAGGATGTTGAGCAGGAACTAATTTACGAATTGAATTTTATATTCAAAAAACTTACTTGTAAAAATTTACAAGTAATACTTGTTATAGATGTATACATATTTGTATGCACGTTCAAGTTCCTGCTCAACATCCTGGGAATGGCTCGTATCGGCCTTATATTCTTGTATGACATTTTCACGAGCCTTAACAAAATATTATTTTACTAAACGATGTTTGGTAACAACAGAAGCAACATTTGAAGTTCTGTTAATCTGATTACTATGCTCATTAATTCTTGTTTTTAACATTCTTGTTGTTTGTCCAACATAGGACACATTGCAGTTGTTACAATTGATTTGGAACACTACATTTTTATTTTGATTATGCGCTGTAACGTCTTTTGTAACTCTTATAAACTTGATTAATTTATTCAAACCTCGAAATGCCAAGGATGTTTCATTAAAGTTTTTAAAAAACTTACTGAAAGAATTTTAAACCAATCAAATAAGGAACAACAAAATAAGTGACAATTTTTACATTATCACCTGATAATAGAGTAGAATTAGTGACAGAATTTAAATTTAAGTTACCAATAAGTAAAAACTTGATTTTGTTTCTTGTAGTCTTAAAAATATAATGTAAAGGATAATCATTTTTAATTAACACATCAATCATAAATTTAAAATTATTCTTTTTGAAACAAAAGTCAGATATTAACATTATTCTATTCACCATGCTAAATATAGTACTAATCTTTTGTGATTTCGGATGAAACAAAGAAAAGGTAAAATATCTACCCGAACAAGTAAATTATGGTACCACTCAAAACATAATTTCTCATTCAAATTTAGAACCTTAACTTCTAAGAAACTTAACAAATTGTTGTTTTGAATTTTAATTGCAAATTGTAATCTATTATTATAATTGTTAAACATGTTTAATAATGATAAGAAATAATCACAGTGTTATTAAAATAATATNTGGGCAAAAGCAACTCGTGGGCAATCGCAACGTGGGCAATCGCAACGTGGGCAATCGCAACGTGGGCAATCGCAACGTGGGCAATAGTCACTGTGGGCAATCGCAACGTGGGCAAACGGGACGCTCCCGTTATACATCTAAAAAATGAATATCTATTTGTAGTAGATCTCTGGTTTTGAAGGAGTAATTGGATGTATTGATGGTTTGTACATCAACATTCGTACTTCTGCACATAAATCGCAGACGACGTATGCAAATAGACATACGACAAGCATAGTTTTGCAAGTAGTATGCGATTACAGAAAAACATTTCTTGATGTCTTCACAAGAGTTCCTGGAAAAGTTTATGACAGTCGAACTTTCAAATTATTGTTTTTAAAACAGGATATAGAACAGATTTGCGAAAGTGGAAAATTCCATTTATTAGGTGACAGCGCCTATAAAAAAATTTCTCATGACACCTTACAAAGATTTGGGAACTTTAACACCATCACACATAAAAATCAACGAAAAATTGTCAGCAACCAGAGTTAAAATTGAAAATGCATTCGGATTACTAAAAGGTAGATTTCGGCAACTAGATAGATAGATAGATAGATATTGTTTATTAATTCCCCTTAAAGTTACAAAACCTTATACAAAAAATCTTACATTTACTCTTACAACTAACCTTACATCTAACTTAAAAATTAAAATACTATATACACGCACACGCAATCGCTTTACCTTACTCTACGCCATGCGAACCTCCCCTTCCGGCAGTCAACTCTATTCAGCTACTCCGCCATTGGTTTTCATACTCTCTTTACTTCATACATACATACAATTAAACACTTCTTTTCACACATCCATTCACTCAGCTCTCACTCACTCAATTATCATCCCTCCCTTCCTAATCAATCCTCTCCCACCTTCTGCCCTACCTCCTTTTCCGTTCCCCTATATTCCTCCAGCCTCCTTAACCATCCTTCACTCATATCCAACCACTGACCAAACCAATAACGTTGAACAGCCATAACCTTCTACCCCAATCCCCCTCACCTGACTCATTACAGCCGCCCCTTTTCTCACTCTCTCTTTTATCTGCGCCTCCCTCCCCCCGTTTCTCTGAAACACATACCCTAAATATTTAAATTCCCTTACCTCCTCCAATCTCTTCCCTTTCCACCACCATTCCAGCTTTTTTTCCTTCCCCCCTCCCCTCCTATATCTCATCACTTTTGATTTATTTACGTTTACTTCTAAACCCTTTCCTGCCAGATATTTTTCCATCCCTTTCATCATTCCCCTCATCCCTTCCTCCTCCTCCGCTAACAACACCAAATCATCCGCATACGCCCCAATACATAAACCCTTCTTCCTCTTACCTTTACCCCACCCCATCCGTTCCTACCCAAATAGTCCTCCATATCCGCCGTCAACAGATTGAACAGATATGGGCTCAACGGGCATCCCTGTCTCACCCCCCTACCTGTCCAAAATTTATTCCCCACCTTCCCCCTTGCCGCTATCCTATTCCTCGTCTCCCTATATAAGTCCCCACACCTTCCCACTAAACCCTCTCTCACCCCTTTCTCCCTCATCGCTCTTAGTAAAGTCTCCCTATTAACCGTGTCGAAAGCCGCCCTCAAATCAATAAATAACGCAATCAACTTACCCCCCTTTCTACTTAAATTTCTGCTAACTAGGTAATTTATTACATAAATGTTATCCATCGTACCCCTTCCCCTCCTGAGCCCCGCCTGACTCTCCGGAACTAGTTTCTTTTCTTCCATCTCTCCCTTAACCTTTCTGCTAACAACTCCGCATACACTTTATACAATGATCTGGCCAATGTCACACCCCTATACTTCTCCACCTTATTTCCTTCTCCTTTTTTCAGTACTGGCACCACTATTCCCTCATTCCACTCATCGATCCACACCCTCCTGCCCATATCCTCCTACATATATTCCACACCCAGTCCTGCATATTTCTTCCTCCAAACTTCCATGTCTCTGCTGGTATACCATCCCCCCCTGACGCCTTCCCTACCTTCAATTTTTCAATCGCCCTTAAAATTTCTTCCCTTCTAATATCCTCCTCCCCTTTCATCCTCTTTCCCTTTTCCCCTCTCACCACTTTCCAGTCCACCCCCCCCCCAACTGCTTCCTGAAATAATCCTCCCACTCTCTTATCTCAATCCTACTACCCCCTCCTCTCTCTCTTCTTCTCTCTTTATTCACCACTTCCCACACCTGCCCCAACGTTTTCGCTTTTTTTACCACCTCCTCCCAAGCTGTTTTCTTCCTCTCTTTTCTTATTACACAACGCCTTGTATTCTTTCTTTCTTTCCTCATACTTCTCCTTACACCCTCTTCCTTCTCTCCACCTTCTTAACTCCCTTCTTACATTCCTCTTTGCCTCCTTACACTCTTCATCCTACCACACCCTTCTCCCACTCCCTACTTTTCTTACCTCCCTTTCTCCTAACACCTTTCTTATTCACTTTTTCATAATCTCCCATTTCTTTTCAACCCCCCTTTTCTCATCCCTTATCTCCTTCTGCATCTCCTCCATCTATTATCTTTTTCCTTCCTCCGTCTATATTATCCTTTTTATTCCATCTTTCTCTCTATCCCCTTCCCTATCCCCATTCCTCACCTTTTTTCCACTTCTTATCCAGATCACCACCGCATGGTGATCCGAATCCACTTGATCCCCTATTTCCATTTTCTGTACATATTCCTTTGTGCTTACTTTCCCTAACACATAGTCAATCACTGACTCCCCTCTTCCACTCGTGTATGTCTAGTCCCCCTCCTCGTCTTCTTTTGTGTCCCCGTTCCATATTACCCATCCCAGTTCCTCAATCCTCTCCAGCAACAATTTTCCTTCCGCGTTCACTTTCTTATCCTTCAACCTCCTACCCCTATCCTCCTTCTCCTTTCCTTCTCCCCTCATTTCTCCACTCTTTTCTCCTGTCCTTGCATTAAAATCCCCTCCCACTATTGTCCTTATTTTTCCATTCTCCCTCTCCATCCACTCCCTTAACTCCTCTAATTTTTTCTCTATCCCCCCGTTTATATACACCCCCACGATCCTCCACTACTCTCCCCCTATCCTCACTCGTCTCACCATTATCCTATCCCTCCCTTTCCATCCTTTCTCCTCTCTTGCCTTTATCCCCTTCTTTACTCCTTTTCAGTAACATCCCTCCCATAGCCCTACCTTTCCTATTTTTCCTACCCGCCCATTATACCTCCCAACTAAAATTTGTCGGCAGTTTCCCAGCAATCCCCGCCCACCCTTTTTTGTCCACCTAGGTTTCTATCAAAATCACCACGTTCCAACTCTTCAACCCCTTCTAAAAACTTTTATTTGTTCCCTTAAGCCCAGCCACATTCCAAAACACCACTTTCACACTCTCATCCTTCCTTTCCTCCTCCTCACTTTCATGATTTTGTTCTCCCTTCTCTCCCCCTAATTTTCCTACCCAAATCTTCCTCTCTCCCCACCCGATCCTTCCCCCGTTTTCTTCCCCTTCTCTCCCTGCTCCCCCTTTTTTACTATTTTAACCAAGCCCCTTTTCTCCTCGTCTCATCTCCACCAAACCCCCTCCATCTTTATCCTGTCATCCTCCATCCAGACATTTTTTCCTTTCCTCCTCTCTCTCGCCGCAATTACGCCTAATTTTCTTTTTACCTCCCTTCCTTTCCACGATAGATCCTCCTCTATCCATACTTTTCTCCTCTTTAATCTCTTCTTCTTATCCCACACTTGCTTCTTGTCCTCCTCCCTCTCGAGCCTTAACCACACCATTTTCCCTTTATCCTCCCTTCCTGTGGTTATTCTCCTCATTTCGCCTATCCTCACTTCCGCTCCTATCTTTTTTAAAAGCTTTTCCACTCCCCATTTCTAGTCACCTTTTTCCTTGGGAACCCCTTTTATTATGACATTCCGCCTCCTTCTCTCTTCCTTCTCTTTTCTCTCTATATTCTCCTCTATCATTCTCAATCTCTCTTCCCACTTGTTCTCTACTTCTACTTCTTTTTTCCCTTCCTTTTTCTTTTCCTCTCTCCCCTCTTTTTTCCAACCTTTTCTCCAGCTCTCTCATTTTTTCTTTCATCTTCTCCCTCTCCATTCGTAATATCTTTTCCCTCCTCTTCCAATCCTCTAACTACCTCTCCATACTTTTTACCTCTCTCTCTCTCTCTCTTATCAATATACACCCCCATCTCCCTCCTAGTCTTTTCTAGCTCCTCCCATATCCCATTTTTTCCTTCTTTCCCCTCTTTCCCTGTATTTCTCTCCTTTCCACCTTCCTCTTTTCCACTCGGAGATCTCACCGTTTTCCTGTTCTTTGCGAACAACCACTCCCCCTCTCTCTCCTTTCCCTTTTCACCATCCCTTTTTCTCTTTACCCAAATATCTAGAGGCGAGCTCTCGCTACCCGACCTCCCTCTCCTCCATCCCTCCATATTTTTCAGCTTTTTTTCTATCCTTTTTTTGTTTCCTTCTGCCATTCTCTTTTCTCGCTACCTTAAGGCTTAAACCTTTTCCGCCTTAAAGATGTCCCCAAGAATTCCCTAAGGCTCTACACCCTCTGCCCCTTCTGCACTCTCTGCACCTTCTATTCACCACCTTCCTTTTTTTTCCTAACCTCCCTGCTCCTTGCCACCCTTTAACCTTTCTTAATACTCTCCCCTCGCTACACTCACCTCCACCTATATGCCCTCTCCTTCCGACCACTCTCTTACACACTCACACACCACACTCACTCTAACCACTGGCTAACTTCGTCAAAAAAAGACTAAAAACGCTCACAATATTTTTTACCACTGTTTGCCAACTCGCTGCTGGAAACGGAAGTCCCATTTCGGCAACTAATGTTAGTGGATTTCCACATTGTTTATAAAATGAGTCGTTTTATTATAGCGTGTTGCGTTTTACATAACATATGTATTGATTCGAATGATTTATTTGAATCTGATGACAAAGAACAGTTAAACAAAGAACAGTTTAATGAGCCAATAGGACTTCAAGATCACGAAACTGTGTTGAGACAACTGGGTGAAAGGAAGCGCGATGAAATCCGCAACCGCATGAATAGATAAATACACATATTGTTATTTTATATTTATAAATAAAAATATATTTATAATATCATGTTTATAAATACACTTACTATTCAAGAATGTGAGATGTTTTTTTATTTATTTTAATGTGCCGGAGAGATAGCAAATAAAAATTGATTCTTAAAGATTTAATAACATTTTTTTGCAACATACAGAAGTTTTTTACATTTGGAACACTTTTTAAACTCTTAATTCTATAGAATCTTTTTAAGGATCTATCCAGACAAATTTGCTTAGTTGCATAAACATACGCATATGAAAAGAGAATCAATTTTCTTATGAATGTTTATGTAATTATGTACGTTTGTCTGGATAGAGATTGTAACACCTACAAACTATTTGATTGCATTAGAGATTTCAACTTTTATTTATATAAATACTGATAATCAAGGAAAACGTTTTCTCTTATTTTTAATAATGTGAGTAATTTAATACTTACATTGACGAACAAGGTGCGTGTTGATATGTGTAATGAGTTCGTGAACTTTGCAACATCTGTGTGAGCTAAAGCGACTATCGTCTTGTCGCTCTCGATTAATATTCGCGAATAAAATTTTGCAAATTTCGTCAGTTGTAATTACATACTTTGCACAACTGTATTTTGAAAACAATTAAACGTGCAAAATAAATCGCAACGCAAAAATTTCATCCTTTTGATTGCCAATGAATTAACGCACTGCAATCGATATTGGTAGTTTTAGTAACGGCATCTTTAAAGTAACCCTTGGTGTAAATCGTACGCACATTAACTTGTTTGGCGATACTTACAATGCGTTTAATTTAATGTTATTTTATTTTAACCGTCCGATCTTATCAAACGCACGACTTGCGTTTGTAATTAAACAATCCTAACCACACACACGTATGTTTGCGCTAATCATAGAGCTTATACTAATAGAGAGGCCATGCCTATATGTTAACCATAAAGAGGGTCGCGCGAGGAGCAACAGAGAGATAGATATATTTTGTCTCAACTGTGGCTCTCCCACTCCGTGTTCTCTGTTATTCTCTTCTACAAGAAGTGCCCACAATTGAAACAGAAAAATATATCTCTTTGTTGATCCTCCTTACGCTCCCATTACTATAAGCTCTATGGCCTCTCCATTACTGTAAGCTCTATGGCGCTAACAAATTATCACTCTGAATGTTTATTTGTTTTCATTCCATTTCTATGTAAGTAATTTGAAAATAATGGTCAAATTGTAAGACGTACAATTTGCTGCTTTGACTAGCAGTAAGAGTAATTAACACCTGGAATAATTTGCAATCAAAACTTAATTCTACTAATCTATTAAAAAATTTGAAACTTTAAATTCTTAATTTCTAATCACTTTCTTATTGCAAATAAACAAAAATTACAGTCTTCTTTTGTACATACATATATGTATATATTGCTCACAATAATATAGGGAATTCCTAATTTTTCATCAAAAATAGATCAAAAATATGATTAAAAATACTTTACATTGAACAACAAATATGTACCGCAATAAAAAATTATAAAAAAATAAAATTAAACATTAACATATCTACTTCAATTTTGTCTTTTTTTTATTCATTTTACAATCATTTCGTTCATCACGTTATAAATGACTTTACAAATTATGAAAAATTAGGCGTTTCTTAAATTATTTTGAATAGTATACATGTCTGTATGTATGACATTTAAAAACTAAAATTATAAGAAATATAAAAAAAATATAAATATATTATTACTTTTGTATTCCCTAAGGCCTGATAGCACCAATGTTATTTTGACTTTAAACAAAACTTAAATACATGTCTGTCTTTATTTATTTACAAAAAAAGATAAAGATAGACACATATATTTAAGTATTACTTAAATCCAAAATAATGTTGATGCAACCTGGTCTAGTCTTTTTTTTTATGAGGGAAAATGCGTTATGCACCCCCGCCCTGTGGGGATTTGGGCGGAGAGTGTGGGACTCGCACCTACTAAAACTCCTCAGTGGCCTCCACCGGACTTGGTGAAGGAGCCTGTAACAGCCAAAAGGTTATTACATCTCCAGGCCCCTCCTAGTCCACAACATGTCCCCAAAGGACAACGCCCCCTATCACCGTCGCCTTTGGGGTTGTGGCAGGAGGAGGGCATAGCCCTCCTCAAACCATCCCTCCCTGAGGACTTGTGCAATGGCGTGGCAAGTTCCCCAACTTGTCACACCAAGTCCCCGCCCCCCGTGACCGAAGTCAGAGGGGGTCAATACAATACTTTTGTATCTCCTACCCGCGACCAAGCAGCCCCTTGACAGGGGCTAGGTCCAGGGGTCACGCCCGAGCTATGACCCCTCCACTCCGTGCACGGAAACTGCCCTCAAGCCGAGCCTATTTGCTCGACTTGGAGGACTTAGGTCCCGGCTTCTGACTTCCAATTGGAGAGGAGGCTGACTCACCTCCCCTCTGCCGCTTGAGGGGTCCTTAGTGCAGCCTCCCCCTAAACCCGGCACTTTTTGCGCTGCACCTTTGGATGACTGGGGCCTAGCGACCTTGCGGTTTCTGATCCCGGCCAAACTTCTCTTAGGGAGAGTGAAAGGCACCGAGCCGTCTCCTCCTCTCTTCTTCCCAGTCTCCGGCTCTTCCCGGAGACCAAAAGGCCCCTTAACTGGGGTAGAGGTCACAACGGCCTTCCCCTTTCACCCGCGGTGGGCTCCGTGTTCACAGAGGAGGCGGACGGGAGAGGAACGTTCTCCCGCCCCGCGCCCTCCTCCGGCCATAGCCGAGCCAAGCTCTCCCCCCGGGAAAGGAGATAAACCCCCTCCCCATCCTCTTCCCAACCGAAAAAGTCCCCGCCGGACCCGGCACTTCGGGCCCGCCGCTTCTTCCTATTTTTTGAGGAGGGAACAGATCTCGTTCTTTCCTCACCTTCCTTGCTACCGAGTGGCAGCAAAGGCGCCGGAACTCCGGCGCCCCGCTTGGTGGCTATGTTCCTTTTAAGGATGGGGGCGCAACTTGCGCCGCCCATTCAATAGTTCGCTGGCTGTCCTCGGCTCGCACATAAAGTGCACTTGGGGGCAGTCCTACAGGTAATGGCGAGGTGGCGGTCCTTCCCGCAGCGGTAGCACGTTGTGCTCCGGTTTACTCCGGAACACTTGCGTGCCACATGGCCGTACTCCAGGCACCGATAGCACTGCATTCACCGCGCCACTAGTGCCTCGACGGGGAGGCTAAACCACCCCACCTCTATTCTTTTCGCTCCCACAATCTGCCGGGCCGCCTTCAAGGGCATACGGGCCCACAAAATCCCGTACCCGACGTGGGAGGAGCGAGCCAGCCTAGTGCGAATCTCACTGGGTTGGCAATTACCTGCCGCCGCTAAAGCGACGGCAATGTCTTCCGCGGAAAAGGAAGGCACCACGTCCCGCACGCGAACTTCCGCGTGCTTGACGGGACGGGTGAATTTCACCTCCTCCTCGCCCTCGAACACTTTCGACGCCCTCTCAACGAGGGCGTCGGCCTTTTCCGCTCCTCCAGGCTCGTGTACCTAAAGGAGCATACCTCCGTTGGCCGCCCTCTTTATTCGGAGGCCGGACATTCCAATCTCCTTCAAATCGACGGCGGCCGCCGTCTTCTTCATGGCTTCGGCGTAACTGCCGCCCTCCCCCACGGTAAGAAGGACGGCAGTCTCACTGGGGAGCTTGCCGAGCTTGGCCCTCTCCGCTCTCCCGGAGCGTTGACTCGCACCCACGGGAGTCACGGGAGGGCGACGTTTCTGTTCGGGAGGAGGAGCCTCCTTTCCCCTTTTTTGCGCCCTGCGCCCCACCACCGTCGCCCAGGTAGTCGGGGTGGTTTCGGCGGCAGGTGCGCCCGAGGATTGAGGGGCGAGCTCTTTTCTGATCAGGGAGAGGATTTGCCCCTCTATTGCCTCCCTGATTTTGTTTGCCAATAGACGGACGCACCTCTTTTCGGGAGGTCCAGAAGGGAGTCTTCTCTTAGGGGCTCAGTTGCCCCCCTTTGTTTGGATCTTCCGGGAGTCCATCTTCGGCGGTGCGGTAGATTTCCGGGCAGGCGGGGGGTCAGTGCCGCGGTTTCCTGCGGGACAAGCGCAGACCCATCGGCCTGCGTCCCGCAGTCCGCCATCTCCTTCCTCGACGCGCCTACAAAGGAAAATCCCTTTGCGTAGGCCGCGTCGAGCATTTCCCGCGTTCTGCGGTACCGGGAGGCCGCTATTCTGGCCTCCTCTTTGCTGAGCCGAAACTTCTTTTTCAGGGTCCTGACGCGCTCCTCAAGTAGCGCGCCAGAACCGCTTCGCTCCGGTCTCACCGCCTTCCCCGGCTGATAGGCGAGGGCAACAATGCCCTCGGCGAGCTCTTTCATAGTGACCGCTACGTCCTTGAAAATCTTCACGTATCTACCGTGAAGATGTTTTGACGTGGTGGCCACTTTTATCACTGCCTCCGCGGCTGTGTGCGTTTTTTGCACCATTTCCGCCGCGGAGAAAACCGGCCCCGGGAGTCTGGAGGACGGCAACTGAGCGGTGTCGCTCCAGCACCCGTCCTCTAGCTCAAGCACCGCCTCCGCTCGTCTTGCAGCCAGGACACGTTCTTCGGCTGCAACGAGTTCAAAGAACTCGCCGGTTGGCGGTCTGCCCGTCCCCCCACACCCCCACTCGTACTGGGGGCCGGTATGGAGGCGTCTTCCAGAACCTCCATAATGCTGTCCGAGTCCCCAGATGGTGGTGGGGATCCGGACGCGCCGGCGAGTGGCGGGGAACGGAAGCGCTCCCTCGCCGGCTTTTTCTTCCTGTCCCCCCCAGAGGGAGCGCCACCAGCGTCAACCCCAGTGAGGGAGACAGACGCTCCGAACATTCGGCGCACGCCAAGCGCGAGCACGTCCAAGCGTGTCTTCGCAGTCGTGGATTCCACCACTGCTCTTGCGGTGCAGGCAGTGGTCAGCCCATAGCGCGATGATGACATAGGGGTGTCTAGGACGGCAACACCCCCACGCCGGGCCCTGAGTGTCCGATCACTCTGGGTCGGTACGTTTATCTCTTTTTCTGAACTCATTCCCATATTTCAGAAGGTAAGTTTAATTTCGGAGTTTTCCTTCTCCTAGGCCGGCTGCCCACACAGGGCTAACGAGCCCGGCTTGCCCGGGTGCGCTCTTGGTCTGGCCGCTTCCCGTGAACCTGTCCGGCAAGAGTGACTCTGCCAGAAACCGAAGTTCCCGCCGGCATAGGTCCACGGATCAGCACGGCACTCAAGCTCCTCCACCACGACAAGGTGGCACACCCTCGGAGGGAAACCTGGCCTAGTCTAAATCTATAAATAACTGCAGTCTTTTCTTTTATGCATTCAAAGACCAACTTGCTTTTCCATAAATTTCATCAATAACTCCATTTTTTCTTTGTGTCTTTTTTTCTTTACCTTCTTCTTTTTTGGCGTAAGCTTCTGTCAAAATGTTACTGATAAGTTTTTCGTCGTTTTCCTTCTTTTTTATTTTCGATTGTATCTTGCCATTGTTTGTTTTTTGTACCAAGGAATTGTCAGAAATCTTATCGTTAATAATTGTACGTTTTGTACCCATCAGTATTTGCAATATAAATATAAAATGGAGAACAAAGGACATGTAATCCACAAAAAAAGAAGAACACTATGGATAAAATGACTTTTAGGTGAAAAGATAAATTAAAACTCTTGTTTAATGAAGAAAAAGAGCTATACCGGACATTTGCCAAGTGTATTGCATTGAATATTGATAGGTCTATATTGTTTCCCAACGTTTTGATTTTATTTTGAAGTCATCCTCAGGGAATTTGAATTAAATATTGATCATCACACAGTTATAACATGTCAAAAAAATTGTAACAATATAAGTTAAAACATGTCAGTAAAAAATAGTCAATGTAAGATAAAATTGTTTCAATTTTTACATGACATAATCATAGTCTCAATTTTATCTTACATTGACTATTTTCTACTGACATGTTCTAACTTATATTGTTACAATTTTTTTGACATGTTATAACTGTGTGGTGATTGATATTCAATTCAAGTCTCTTGATGATGACTTGAAAATAAAAGTCGAAACGTTGGGAAACAATATAGACTTATCAATATTCAATGCAATACACCTGGCAAAAGTCCGGTATAGCCCTTTTTCTTCATTAAACAAAATATTTGATCCACTGGACCAGAGGATTCTCTAACACTTCTATTTTATAAAATCGAAATTTATAATAATAAAGTACTAAATATGTATAAATAAAAAAAGCGAGTTAGTATAGTGAATATATAGTGAGTATATGAGTATATATTCACTATACTAACTCACTTTTATTGATATATACATATTTAATATATCATATACATTTATAACATCACAAACCCTTTAATAAATTTACGTAAATTCATTCATTTAAAATTAATTACTTTCTTATATTTATTTTTTTACAACTAATTAAAAATTTAAATATATTAATATGTGAACATAAAACATTGCAAACTGTAACTATAAAACATACTATATAATGATATATATATATATATATATATATATATATATGTATATCTATTTACAAGAATCTTTTACTTGATACATGAATATCCAGTGTTTTAGCATATATTGCACAAAAAAATTCAAAACAATTTCTTATGTTTAAAGTATCCTATATTGTTAACTTAAAATATTACCTCTGGTAGAATACTGTCATCCTTAGTCGCTATATCTGATAATTCTGCTTCATAAAGCACAGTTATACGACTTCGACCCGTCGAATTATTATTATTAACAGCGTTTCTCTTACGTCGCATTATAGTTTTATAACGGTTTTGGCATTGCGACCAACTTCGGGTAATATCCAACTCATATTTCAAATCTTCTGATATGCGTTGGAACATACTTTTGACTGTCTTGAACGTCTTGCGAGGGCCGACGGATGTCATGTAGTCATTGTATTTTGACAACAAGAATTTTGTTTCAGGTTCATCCCATTCATTGACTGATTTTCCTTTTGTAACATATATTATTTATTATTTATATCATTACATTAGTTCCTTATAAAGTAACTAATAACATA
This sequence comes from Pseudomyrmex gracilis, assembly GCF_002006095.1. Classification (NCBI taxonomy): domain Eukaryota; kingdom Metazoa; phylum Arthropoda; class Insecta; order Hymenoptera; family Formicidae; genus Pseudomyrmex; species Pseudomyrmex gracilis. The sequence continues at coordinate 17,892 of NW_018021474.1, forward strand.
ATGATTAATATATATATATATAATAAATAATATCTATTTTTTATCTTACTAGACTTTATTCCGTTGAAGTTACTAGTTTTGACGATGTTTTCATTATCATAATTCAACTCTTCCTCGTTGCTGTCTATAATATCATCAAATGACTGAAGGTGTTTTCTTTGCATATGGTTAAATATTTGGATCATTGTTCCCCACATATCGCAAAAATCACACTGCAGGATGTCGGAATCATTATTATCTGAAAGCAATGATTATTTGTAGAATTAAAGTAATGACGAGTTGTAGAATTTCTATTGCGAGGTTTAAGGTTAGGTTGTGACCGG
>NW_018021474.1:18672-19924 GCF_002006095.1 Pseudomyrmex gracilis
ACATATCTCTGTTCTCTTCTACCGCCCGAAGACGGCCGAAGCGTCGAGCGCACACGTACACGGCTGCTNGCCTGTGTGCGTATCCCCTCCACTTGCTGTAGCGTGCTGTAAGAGAGTCAAAACTGGGCACACTGTGTGTGAGTTGTGTGTGTCTCCTTTGTGTGCGTGGTGTATGTATGTTTTCCTAACTCTGTATTTTAGTTTGTATGTGATGAAAACTAAATGTGTAAATTAACTGACAAAATTTGGTGTGTGTGATGTGTGAACGTTGTCTAATCGTGTGGTGTGTGATTTTTTTCTTATGCATGTGTTTCCCTATTTGTACGGTATAAACCAAAATTTACGGCTTAAGGCCTCCAACTGTGTGTGTGTAATGTGTATGTGTTGCTTTGCTATTTGACGTACATATGGTTCCTTAACTGTGTGTTTGAGTTTATATGTATTGTGTATGAAAAGTTCTACTTAAGGTCTGTAACTGCGTGTATGTAATGTGTATGGGTTGTCTTGTTGTTTGGTATATGTACGGCTCCTTAACCAAGTGTATTAGTATATGTGTGGTGTGACTCCAACTTGTGGCTTAAGGCCTCTAACTTTGTGTGCGTGATGTGTGTGTGTGACGTAGTTGTCTGATGTGTGTATGGCCCCTTAAGTGTGTGTTTGGGTTTATACGTGTTATGTGTGAAAGTTTAGCTTAAGGGTTTAAATTGCGTACATGTGATGTATGGATGTTGTAGGTGTGTTTTGTTCTGTCCTTTTCTCTTATGTCCAAGGTTTTGACCTCTGTAAACCAAACTTCTAACTAACGTGAACTACGTTAGTGTCCCCGCTTCACGGTAACTTAAAATAAAACCAAAACTAACAGTACGCTAACTACACGCAAAACCGACAGTTAATACAAGCAAACGGCACAGGTCGCATCCTGTGTTTACACAAAACAAAACAAAACAAAATAACGTCGCTTGCTTATCCAAACTACAACTACAAAATAAAAATCAACGAAGCGCTAAAACTAAAACAAAAGGTCTGTTCGTTCACGACGTGTGATCCTCCGCTTTCCTTTGCACTCCTCCCTTAGGTTTCGCCGCTTTCCTCCACCGCGTCTAGCTTCTACCCTGGTGACAACGGCTCGTACTCCGGCGATCTCAGCTCCTCTTGTTCTACTTCGATCTCCTGTGCCACCTCCGGCACCGACTGGGATGCACCCTGGAGTTCGGGTGACAAGGTTAGGTTTTTTTTCGGGGAGGGGGTGCAG
>NW_018021474.1:20244-34212 GCF_002006095.1 Pseudomyrmex gracilis
CGAATCGTACGGTGTCGAATAATTTGGTGTCGAATAAATCTGTGTCGAATCGAGCGGTGTCGAATCGTACTGTGGTCAATAGAGTATCACCCTAACTAGAACGAGTTCGGAAAGAACCGCGGGTTAGTTGTGTATCGAGCGAATGTGGTGTAAAGTGTTATACCCTGGAAAGAAAGAAATATATATATGTTAATTATATCGAAACTAAGTGTTGTTGGATTAATACATACCTGAAGCATCCGTATTCCTTTCGGTGAATCCTGAGTCCAAGTAAAAGTCCTGGATGTCCTGCGGAAAAGCTGTTGATCCATACGAGACAGCGTTGGGACCTGAAACAAAAGAAATAAGGATTAATCCTTGTCCGTTGGAAAATAAACGGACTGGCGACCGTGATAACTGTGAGTACATAGCAAATTTTCCACCTAACCCTGGTCACAACCTCTCTTCCCATTTCTCCTGTCCTTGCGTTAAAATCCCCCCACTATTGTCTTCATTTTTTTGTTTTTCCTCTTTATCCACTCTCTTAATTCCTCTAATTTGCCCTCAACTCCCCCATTACCATACACCCCCACAAACCTCCATCATTACCCCTTTATCCTCATTCTTCTCAACATGATACCGTTCCTTTCTTCCCACTTCTTCTCCGCTCTTGACTCTATTTTCCGCTTTACCTTCATCAACATCCCTCTCATAGCCCTATTTTTTTGTTGACGGGAAATGCGTTATGCCCTCCCGCCTCGTGGGAATTTGGGCAAGGAATGTGGAACTCGCACCCACTAAAACCCTTCTATAGTCTTCACCGGACTTAGCGGGGAGCCTGTGGCAGCCAGAAGGCTATTGCATCTCCAGGCCCCCCCTAGTCCTAGACAAGTCCCAAACGGACAACGCCCCCTATCACCGTCGCCTTTGGGGTTGCGGCAGGAAGAGGAGGCCACAGCTCTCCTCGAGCCGCCCCTTCCTGAAGACTTGTGCAATAGCGTGGCAAGTTCCCCAACTTGCCACATCAAATCCCCGCCTCCGTGAGCGAAGTCAGGGGGGTCAATACAGTATGTTCGTATCCTTTACCCGCTACCAAGCAGCCCATTGACAGGGGCTGGGTCTAGGGGTCACGCCCGAGCCATGACCCCTCCACCCCGTGCACTCCAAACCCGGCGCTTTTTGCGCCGTACCCTTAAACGACCGGAGCTCAGCAACATTGCGGTCTCTGGCTCCGGCCAAACTTTTCTTGGGGAGAAGGGGAGGCACCGCGCCGTCCCACAGTGCGGCCGAATAGTAAGATTTAGGACAAAAATCAATATTCTGTTGATAACATTAAAATATTATACTTTATTTACCAAAAATGAAAAGGGAAAGTAAACTTTTATAAAATTTATCATTGTTTATAATATTAGTCATTTTCTGATTCGCTTATGTTAATTTGCAAAGTATCAAAAATCGCTGATTNGTTTGATTTTTTTTGAAATATTAAATATTGTTCTATGTCAGAAAAATCCGTGTTGTGTTTTTTTGTTGCGGTTTTTCGGTGTGATGAGATAAGAGGATCTGATGTTAGAAGAAGAATGTTCAGTAGNTCAGTGTTTGTGTCTTCTCTACTTGTCTTTNGCGTGTGATGCAATCGGTTTTTTCTAATTTCTTTATGTCGCGCTTCTAAAGCTTCCTCAGACAAAAGGCCTATAGGTAAATCGAAATATTCAATAATATGACAACCATGAATTAAAACTTTATGAACACTGGCAGGCATATAATACCAATTATATTTATTTAAATATAATTGTAAAGTATCTTTTAATAATATGCTAAATGTATTTGTATTTATTTTCTNAGTGCTTGATATAACACGTAAAATTAAGTAAAATTTCTGTATTAAATCTTTATCAACTCCTGTGATTTGTGAACTAATGTCTGAGTTACTGAAAAATCTTCTGGCAGTGTTACCATCATTTGTTGTGCCATATCCTGGTTTTGTTTTATCTATAATAAGTCCTAATCGAGATTTAAATTCTTCTTGAATCCTTTTCTTATTATTTACAAATAATTCTTTATCTTTCTCTCCTCTGACTTGCCATTTTTTTAATGGAAGACGATACGCAATATGGAGGATGCATTCAAAGAATCTTATCCACGAATGTAAAATAGATAAACCAAAACGATAATGCTCAGCTTTAGGAGATTTTTCAATAACTCTGACTAAATTCATTTCCTTCGGTGTTGCTTNGCAAATATAACATTTTGAGCAGGAANTCGTATCCGATAGAATGTTGCTAACGCTACCATCTAACATAGTGAAATATAACGTAAAATTGACCTGTATATTTTTACCATTTATATTACCTAAATAGGGGATTAGATTTTCAATTTCTCTATTTATTTGTGATTCTTCCTGTTGAACTAAAGATTTGTTTTCTTTTAAAAATATGAATTCTATTATTNGACAATAAAATGTCGAGGAAGGACGAGGGTTCGTCCACAGTTCATTATTATTAGAATCTATTAATTTAAGAGGCACTAACGCAATTACGAACAAAAATTCATCTGTCTCTGACGAATTTTGTATGAATTTCTGTTTGTATATGCTATGACCGGAACTACCGTCGAAGCCCCATTTACAAATTAACCTTAATTCAGTAGAATTACAAAGAGTAATTATTTTTAAAATGCTTTCAATAGTTTTATCTAATAAACATTGCAAACTTACTNTCGCAGATATCTCCGTGACAGATATCGTTGAAGGCAAGAACGATCTTTTCATTTCCCTTAATACTTTTAGACTTGGAAAACAATTGTGGTGTATAGTACGTAGAAATGACCTAAGTATTTCATACTTCTTTTCGGATAAATCTAAATCTAAATATAAGGCAATAATTTGATGCGGTAATAAAGTAGAGTGTGGCTGAATCGTAACAGATGTTTTCGATAATTCGGCAGCAAAATGAAGTTCTTCCGATGTTCTCGAAGAAATTAAATCTGCCACTCGACGCCTTTTTGTCTTTAATGATGCGTCTAAAAAGTTTATTGCTGGTCTTCCACGATTAGAACACGGCTGTGGTTCATGTCGAACTNATTCCAAGAGGTCTTTCGGTATTATATCTTTACTGAGCCACGCATGATGTCGTCGAAAAAGATAATTTCTGTTTCGCGAGCAGTCTTTCCATTTTCGACCTAATGCTAAGCAATAAGCTTTGCAAATATNCTCAAGTTTTTTATGCACAGCATCAGAGAACTCCTTAATATTCCAGATGGTTTTAATCTTATTCAGAATATTTGCATTTTTTGGGGATTTTTCACTAGAAATCCATACGTCGATTAAATCGGCATTTTTAATCGCATATGCGATTCCTAAGGAAAACGTTAAAAAAGAAGTGTAAGAAAAAGACAAATAAAATCGAGTGTAGCAGTTTGTAGCAGACAAAAATTATAAAATCTTAAAGTAGAAAGCATAGCGAATCATAAAATATTAATAACTCAAGATATTTGTTGCCGATTTTTTTATAGGTTAGGTTAAAGTTTAAAATTTTCTTAAGTTAAATAAAATTCGTTATACAATTACAAAATAGCATTTAATACTTAAAAAGTATGTAAAATAATATGTACGTACTCTGATTAGTATTTTCCATTACAAATTACTGCTATAAGTATACTTAAAACCAAATGTAAAATATTTATACGATTAAGCGTCAAACATAAAACAATTCTTAGGTGACAATTGAGCGTGTCAAAATATTATTACCATTCATTTATTAATTTCCTAACCTATAATTTCTATAAGAGCAACTATCTTTCTACAATTACATGAAGTCAAAAATTGTCGCATGACTATTTGATTTTTTTATTTTTGTCCATCTTTTGCCGCACTGTGCGTCCCCACTACTCTTTCTTCCAGTCTCCGGCCCTTTCCGGAGACCGGAGGGCTCCTTACCTAGGGCGGAGGCCACAGCGGCTTTCCCTCTTCCGCCCGCGGCGGGCTCCGTGCTCACAAAGGAAGCGGACGAGAGAGGAACATCCGCCCCTCGCCCTCCTCCGGTCATAGCCGGGCCATACCCTCTTCAGGGGAGAGGAGGTAAACCCCCTCTCCATTCTCCTCCCAGCCAGAGAAGTCCCCGCCAGACCCAGCACTTCAGGCCCGTCGCTTTCTTCTCTTCTTTAGAGAAGGAGCAGAGCCCGTCTCTGCCCCATCTTTTTTGCCACCTGCTGGCAGCGAAGGCGCCGGAACATCGGCGCTCCGCCTGGTGGCTGTGTTCCTCTTTGGGATGGGAGCGCAACTAGCGCCACCCATCCGATGGTTTGACGGCTGCCCCCGGCTTGCACACAAGGTGCACTTGGGGGCAGCCCTACAGCATATGGCAAGGTGGCCATCCTCCCCGCAGCGGTAGCACGCCTTTGCTTCGGTCTACCCCGGAACACATGCGTGCCACATAGCCGTACTTTAGGCATCGGTAGCACTGCATTCGCCGCGCCACTAGTGCCTCGACGGAGAGGTTGAACCACCCACCTCAACTCTCTTTGCTCCCACCACCCGCCGGGCCGCCCTCAAGGGCATCCGGGCCCACAGGGTCCCGTATCCAACGGGGGAGGAGCAAACTAGCCCAGTGCGAACCTCACTGGGCTGGCAATTATCGCCGCTAAGACGACGCCAATGTCCTCTGCGGTGAGAGGGGACGCCACGTCTCTCACACGCACTTCAGCGTGCTTGACGGGACGAATAAACTTTAGAGATCTCTCTTGATGAGAGAGAGGATTTGCCCCTTTATTTTTTTTTTTTTTCCCAATTCTGTCCGCCAATAAGCGGACATACTTCTCTTCCGGAAGATCCAGAGGGGTGTCTTCTCCTAGAAGCTCGACAGCCCTTCTTTTCTGTTTGGACCTTCCGGAAGTCCGTCTTCGGCGACGCGGCAGCCCCCCGGGTGGGCGAAGGCAGCGCCGCGGTCGCCTGCGAGACAAGCGCAGGCCCGTCAGCCTGCGTTCCGCAGTCCGCCATCTCCTTCTTCGACGCGCCTACTAGGGAGAATCCCTTTGCATAGGCCGCGTCGAGCATTTCGCGCGTCTTGCGGTACAAGGCGGCCGTTCTTTTGGCCTCCTTTTTGCTCAGCCGGAGCTTTTCTTCGAGGGTCCTGACGCGCTCCTTTAAGTGCGCACCAGGCCCGCCCCGCTTCGGTCTTGCCACCTGTTCCGGGTGGTAGGCGAGGGCAACAATGCCCTCCGCAATACCCTTCATTGTGGCTGCCACGTCCCTCAGGTTCTTGACATATCTTCCACTGAGGTTTTTGGATGTGGAGGCCACCTTTAATATTACCTTCACGGCTGTATGTAGGTCCTTTGGACCATCTCAGCCGCGGAGGAAACCGGCCCCGGAAGGAGGACCTTAGCTCCATGATGTCGCTCCAACACCGGTTCTCTTGCTCTAGCACCGCTTCCGTTCTCCTCGCAGCAAGGAGCCGCTCCTCGGCTGCGACGAGCTCCAGGAACTCGTCGGCAGTAGGCGGTAGGCCTTTACCCCCAGCACTCTTACTAGTACTGGGGGCCAATATGGAAGCATCCTCCGTCACCTCTATTACGTCCGAGTCCCCGGCTGACAGTGGGGACTCGGACACGCTAGCGAATGGGAGCAAGAGCGTTCCCTCGCCGGCCCCTTCTCCCCTTCTCCCTTGGGGGCGACGCCTCCTGCGTCCACCCTCGCGAGAGAGACACGCGCTCTGAACATCTTTTTGGCGCCTAGCGCCAAAATGTCCGCTTCTTCGTAGTACCTGTTTCCGCCACTGTCTCTGCGGTGCAGGCAGTGGTTAGCCCATGGCGCGATGACGACATAGGGGTGCTTGGGACGGCAACACCCCCACGACGGGCCTTAAGAGTCCGATTACTTTGGGCCGGTAAGTCTTCTTCTAAACTACTCATGTTTGCTGCAGAAGTAGTGGTTTGATTTTGGAGTTTTCCTTCTTCTAGGCCGGCTGCCCACACAGGGCTAACGAGCCCGGCCTGCCTGGTTGCGCTCTTGGTCTGGCCGCTCCCTGTGGACCTGTCCAGCAAGGGAGACCCTGCCAGGAACCGAAGTTCCCGCCGGCATAGCTACACGGATCGACACGGCACTCAAGCCCCTCTACCACGACAAGGTGGCACACCTTCGGAGGGGGAAAAGTGATACAGGCCTCATCTCTATCTATAGAAAGAGGCCTCCATCCTGATGTCTTCCCCTATTTTTCTACACCGACAAAAGACCCTAACATACACTACCTCAATCCCCGGAACACGTTTCTAGGGATATGGTAGGCGCACGCGTATTGCATCACGGTAGTTTATAATGAAGCGATGCAGTGCTCTCACTCAGCTAACGCTTGTATTGATGGCCAGACCGCCCATGTCCCGTGCATCACTCGACGTGTGCTCCCGACACCACCATGCGCCTCTTGCGCGGTGGGAAAACAAGTGCCTATCCATTTTCTTCACCCGTATCGCATCTCCGAGTTTTAGACTATGAGGTGTGCGCACCCTCGTTGGCAGGTGTGTGACGTCGGAGTCTCATATTCCGGGATATCCGCATCTATCCATCTTCCTTACCCGTGTCCCCGCCTCCGAGTTTTTATACGAGGGGGAAGGCGGATCCCTGTTTATTGAGGAAACGCTGCTGAAAGGCCCTCCAAAAACCGGTAGGATCCCGCAACAACGGCCTCCCATCTTTTGCGTTTAAGTCTATATCCCTCCCAAGTTCTAATCGCGTCGCAGGGACCTACCCGTCCCCCCCGGGGCCTCCTACTTCTTTTAGCAATTCCTCCCATAGCCCTACCCTTGCTATTCTTTCTACCGGCCCACTGCACCTCCTAGCTGAACTCCTTTGGCAGCTTTCCTACAATTTCCGCCCACCTTTTTTTGTCTATCCAGGTTTTCATTAATATCACCACGTCCCATTCCTTCAACTTTTGCCAAAAACTAATATCCGTATTTTTGAGCCCCGGCACATTCCGAAACGCTACCCTCACACTCCCGTCTTCTCTTTCTCCTCTCCCACAATTTTCCCTTTTTATCTTCCCTATCTGTATCTTCCTCTCTCTCTACCCGACCCTTCTCCCGCTCTTTTTTCCTTCTCTTCGTGCTCACCCCTACTTTTAACCAGGGCCGCCTTCTCTTTTTTCCATCTCCACCAAACTCTCTCAATCTTTATCCTGCCATTTTCCACCCAAACCTTCTTCCCTTTTGTTCTCTCTCCTGCTGCTATCACTCCCAACCTCCTCCTAACCTTCCTTTCCTTACACGACAGATCCTCCTCAATCCAAACTTTCCTTCCCTTCAGCCTCCTTTTTTTATCCCACACTTTCTTTTTGTCCTCCTTCCTCTGGAACCTTAACTACACCATTTCCCCCCTATCTTCTCTTCCTATATTTATTTTCCTCATATCGCTTACTTTCACCTCCGCGCCTATCTCTTTCAGAAGCTTCTCAACCCCCTACCTCCAGTCACATTTATCTCTTTGAACTCCTTTTATTATCACGTTCCTCCTTTTTCTTTCTTCCCTCTCCTTGGTCTCTATGCTTTTCTCTACCATTCTCAACGTTTTTTCCTACTTGTTTTTTTTCTTCCCCTCTCCTTCCTCCTCTTTTTTCTTTCTTTCTCCTACAATCTTTTTCTCCATCTTCTTCTCCAACTTTCTCATTCTTTTCTTCATTTTATCCCCCTCTATCCTCAAAATCTCTCTTCCAATTCTCTAATTTTTTTCCATTTTTTGGACTTTCTCTATATATATCCCCATCTCCTTCTTTGTTTTCTCCAATTCTTTCTATATCTCCCCTTCTTTATTATTCTCTTTTGGAAACCTCACCGTCTTCCTACTTTTTGCAAATAACCATTCCCCCTCCTTCCCCTCGTCAACATCCCTCTTCCTCTTCACCCAAGCATCCAATGGCAAGCTCTCACTTCCCGTTCTCTATTTTCTGCCTCCATCTATCTCTCTCACCTATTTCTCTAACTCTTTTCCTCTTTCTGCCATGCCCTTCTCTTCACCACCGCTTTAAGGCTTAAGGCTTCAGGCTTCTTGCTTCTCCGCCTTAATGAATTTCCTAGAATTCTCTAGCCTACTGCTCTCTTTCAAATGTGCCCTTTATGCACATTTTGCGCTTTTCGCTCTCGCTCTTTCTTTACCCTTTTCTTTACCTAATCTCCCAACTCCCATTTACTCCTAAACCCCGGTTTTTACTTTCCCTCTCCCTTCTTTACTTTCACCTATTCACTCACTTCCCCTCAGCTACTCTCCACCACGCTCACACACTTTACTCAGAGTCAGAGTTGCAACCTCTGGCCGGCTAGCAACAAGAACATCGAGGTAGTGGGGGCACACACACCATAAGTTCTCGCTTGAGTGCATGCTCCTACCACCTCGGTATTTTTGTTGCTAGCCGGCCAGAGTTTGCAAGTCTGCTCAGAGTTGCAAGATCGAGCAGAGAGCGACGAGAGCATCGAGCGGTGGGGGCACGCACACAAGCCGGAACCGCCGCTGTGTGCGTGACGTCATCTTTGACTCCACTCTCTTACCACTAGCTAGCTTTATTACGCTAAAACTCAGATTAATTTTCTTCACTTTCCACAACAACCAACTCGCTTGTTGCCGGAAACGGAAGTCCCCAATTCTGAGCTTTGATATTGTATACAAAACAAAGTCAAAAATTGAATTACATTAGTAATAATGCACATATCTATTAGTACAAAAACTGTTGTGAACATATTTTAAAACTCACACGTATGAACGTGTACACTAAAGTAGAAGAATAAATAATTTTAATAAATAATTAATAAATAATTTAATAAATAATTTAAACTAAAGTGACCAAGAAAAAAACCGTACTTAAGTGCAAGAAGATAAGCAAAATATAGCAGAAAAGATAAGTTTACACACACCCACGCACCTATCCACACACATAGTGCAACATGTTATAAATGTGTGTGTGTGTGTGTGTAAAAAGTATCTACTTATTCAAACTAACTTACAAAGGTTAGGCAACCCGAAAATTCAGAAAATTTTGAAACTTTGTGTGCATGTAAAGTAGTTCATCCGTAACACGAAACTATTTTTTGTTTGTGCCAAAAAACGGTTTGAGGGTGTGAAATCATTCCTCATATGTAGAGCGGCTTTTTACTTTTCTTAATTTATCTCGAAAAGGATTAGAGATATTAAAACATCACAATTAAGAAATTATCGGCTCCGAAGTTTCTAAACTAAGAGATAAGAATTTTGGTCATGAGAGCCGTTTCACAGGATGTTGAACGGAAAAACCGCGTGTGAATATATGCATACATATATATGTATGTATTTGTCTTCGTGTAAATTTCTTTACACGTTGAATTTGAATTGAAATTTTTCAATTCTAAAAATCACAAAGGATGCTGGATTTACGCGGGTGGAAGAAAGCGTTTACAGTAGCCTATCGGTCTATCCTTCGATAGATGTACGAAGTATTGCGAGACAAACTCCAAGTGCCTCGGTGGCCTAACAGGGAAGGCGACGGCCCGGAAAGCCGGAGATTCCAGGTTCGACTCCTGACTGAGGAGTTTTTTTCGCAATATTTTAAAAATTAGTTTAGGGGGGTTTCGGGATCTTTCACATATGAGATGCAAATCCAGCATCCTTTGTGATTTTTAGAATTAAAAAAATTTCAATTCAAATTCAACGTGTAAAGAAATTTACACGAAGACAAATACATACATATATATGTATGCATATATTCACACGCGGTTTTTCCGTTCAACATCCTGTGAAACGGCTCTCATGACCAAAATTCTTATCTCTTATATTAAAACATAGTTACTACAAAACTTTTATAGAAAAACATTCTTTATCTATTTATATTACTAAACTTTTTAAAAACTAAGTTTTTAAAAAAATTGTTTAACAAATATATACAACAAAATTTTTTATAACAATTCTATTAATGTAGGTAAATAGAAGTGTTCTTACCATATAACTTTCGTACAAAACATTTTTTGATATCTTCAATAGTTTTTGAGATACATCGAGAAAAACGCAAAACCGTGTTACATATGATAAGTGTTTCACTCTTTAAAATCGGGTTTAGGCCGCTACTGAAAATTGCTACATTCATGTAGCAATTTTTATCTATACATTTGTACAAAGTTTTATCGTAAGAATATCTCTATGTAATCGCACATTAATACAATTTTGAAATAAGTTGTTTCTAAAATTTAATTTTAGCATTTTTTATATAAGGAACTATCTTGCGTTTTATACTACGACAAAGGTAAAAAGTTTTTAAATATAGATGCTTTATTTTTTGAATATTTTTATGTTGCAGTGCAACGTGACTTGAGAGATCATTGAGCATATTTAATTTGCAGTTTTTATAGTGCATATTGTATACGTAATGTATTATGCACGTATCACTCACGTAAGCACAGTGCGGAGTAGTCATGTACGTAATACGTGAGAAGTTTGCAATAAATTTTCATAATTAAAAGACTTTGACAAAAAAAAATTTGAATAATTTTAACGCACAAATTGAATGCCATATCTGAATTTTACTTTCTTTGTCTTATTGAGTAACACATAAACTTTTAGTATAACATCTCAAAAATTTATTACAAATACATGCAAATTGAATAAAACATTTCATATAAAATTAAAATAAACTTTCCGGTAGATGCAAAATTTAACTCGTCTTACAAGCTGAGGCCCTGCAAATATCGCTTGCACGACAGTAGGGACAATCGGCATAAACATGCATAAATGCCATGTAGGTTGCCCAGCACGTGAGGCATCAAACCGATCGATTCATACTTCGCACTGCGAACGTACGGGCGAAGCACTGCCCGCAGGTCAAGGTGGTCACATTGCATACACTACAAAATAAACAACGGTTATCACCGCCACCTCTGTACACCATTGTATGCAGACGTGGTAGCCAGAAAGATGAGGGCTCCGATCTGATTCATCCCGTAAGTGCCCGGGGTGCGCCTCCGGATAAGCCGTCAGGTGATAGCCCAACAAATCGGACAAAATCGGCTCACCAACGCACTGGTCACCTGCCGAACAGTGAGGCACTAGTCACATGATACAGACCATACAGGGAATCGGGGACATATACCGAATATGGTACGCTGTGTGCGAATCTCCTCCACTGCTACCAAAGCACAGAATTTGGCGAAGCATCTCTGATATAATTGCGTCTCTGATATAATCTTTTGATTAATATAAATATGCCCGAAGAAACTTTTTATTCCCAGTGTCATTTACAACTACAAGAGATCACTATTCTATTTCAAACAGTTCCGTGATCATTGCTTCATACACTTCTCTTTAAAATGACATCGGTTAATGTTGCAAACGTAATGAACATGTTAACGACTACATTTCAAATTGCGAGTATAACACAGACACCTGTAACGCCGTTTGAAAGTGAAGTGCATAATAAAATTCAAAACATTCCACAAAATTTTCAAAATGTACGCTCCGTATTGTTACGTCCTGGCCCACGGTTACGGTCGGGCTATGGTGGAGTAACAGAGAGCTGTCGTTTCTCTGTCTATCTCCGCACAGCAGGTTGGCGATCCCGCTGCAACAGAGTCGAGCGAGTTTGCTTATGTTCGTCGACAGATCAACGGCGTACGCCGATCTTACTCTGTCTAGCGAACACTTACTCTTTGGTCTCTTTTCAAGTTTGGAGAATTAACTCCACGGACTAAGGACGAGACCGTGCGATCAATTGAGGATGTGGAATGATGAGAGGTCGTCTTAATTAAACGGAGAAATTATGATACAAATGATATTAATTTATTTATTTAATGGGTGTTAGGATTACAATTTTGAGATGTGTATTTGTGTGGATAAATGTGGTATCGCGAATTTTACATCGAAACGGAGGGTCATCGCTCGGAGACTAGAGAGGGGGAATATATATATATATGTGTATGCGTGACGCGATGTGTGTGAGGGGCCTCCGGCGAGGTTTCACAGGTGTAACTGTGTCGGTAGCATGTTTAAGACGCCGCGATTCGTGGGATAAGAATTATTCAAGGTCTATTTCTATTATTTCCTGGATTTTTGCGGAACTTGGAGGGAATATTACCATGATCAAAAAACAACCGGAATTTATTCATAAAAAAAAAGTACATGTTTATTCTTCAAAATTCAAGTTGTCCCTTTCAAAGTAGTCCCCGTCGGCTGCGATGCACTTGTGCCAGCGTTTGATCCACCTCTCGAAGCTTTTCTGGAAGTCGGTTTTTGGTATAGCCATTAGTGCCTCCAACGATTTTAGCTTTATTGCTTCCACACTCTCAAAACGAGTTCCTCGTAGTGGTTTTTTGAGTCGATCGAATAGGAAAAAGTCACATGGTGCCAGATCAGGTAAATTGGGCTGTTGTTGAATGGTATTGGTGTTGTTTTTGACGAGAAACTCACAAATAATCAACGCATTATGAGATGGCGCATTATCGTCATGGAGAATCCACGAGTTGTTGCTCCACAAAGCAGGTCTTTTTTTGCGGATAGCTTCGCGTACGGATCCGAATGATATGTTGGTGGTCTCAGCTATCTCCCTTATCGTCAATTTGCGATTTTCGATCAATAGTTGTCGGATTTCATCGACGTTTTCATCAGGTTTCGATGTCAATGGCCTCCCGAGCATCGTCCTTAACAGCCTCACGACCACTTTTAAAGCGTTCATACCACTGGTACGCCTGTTTTTTCGATAGAGTATCGTCACCAGAACACTTTTGTAACATTTTTAATGTGTCGGAACACTTAATTTCATTTTTATAGTAAAATTTAATGCAAGAACGTTGGTCAAGTTTTGAATCCATTGTAAAAATCGTTGCTACGTAAAAACTTGATGTAAAGAAATTACTGTCATAAAGGTAAATGAACAGCTGATAAGCACAAGCTTTGCATGGGTGTCCGTAACAGTGCTGCCAACGTGACACAAACAACAGAATTCTAAACCGATAAGCCCGCGAGGTTTAAATTAAAAATTCCGATTATATTTTGATCATGGTAGTATTGTATAAAAATGGTGGACGGGAACTAAGCGGATATCATCTATATAAGGGAATTTAACTGGGAGGAGTTTTCTGGCTGGCGTGGTGGTTATTACCCGGAAGATTTTGGAAGGATCTGTAGTTAGAGGATCGATTATAAAAGGGATTCTTTCCGGATTTGCTTTTTTATAGGTGGATGCTAATCGGAGGAAGTGTTGTAATCTAGGATTGAGCGGAGGGGTGGTTGATCGTGTCAAATCGGAGGATTCATCATCTACGGGTTCGTTTCTGGATGTAGATGGTTCGGGAGAAAGAGAGCGAGGAGGAGGTGGAGGAGTCGACGCGGATTGCAAATCCGCGGGATTTTCTGCGGGATGAGCGGGTTCGGAGTGCGTAGGAGAGGGGGAGCGAAGAGGTGAAAGGGGCGGATTGTTCACAGGCGAACGAGGGGAAGAGTGAACGTCTGCGGGAGGATCGGGGATTATCGGTGAGTAGGAGGGAGCGTTATACCACGAATCGTCGTGTGTCTGTGTGTGTGTGTTGCGAATGCGTCGGTGAGTGTAAGTGCGCGTGCGATTGAGTTGTATGTATAAGTTGTATGTATAAGTTGTATGTATGTATATCGGTGGGTTTTTCTATTCTATTGTTGCTGCTGGAATTGTTTCTTAACCTTTAGGCTGCGGGGAAATTTCAGTACAAATCGACCTCTCAGAATATGTAAAATGTATACATAATATCACTGGATATCTCAGATAGAGTCGCTGACCTGACTGCTGGTCCATATATCGACCAGCCCCGCAGACAACGTAAAGTACAATGTAAAAAAATTTGTCTCTTTTCTTATGAAGATTCAAGAGGGTATTTCTATGTAATTTCACGCGTTGAATATGAAAAAAATAGTAACAAAATTCTCGCAGACACCCTTGACTTTGAAAATCACCATTTGAAGGTCAAATTTCATTCCTACTATAAGTCAAGTTTTGAGACGGTTTTCGTATGTAG